>NW_022639621.1:715746-734254 GCF_010583005.1 Odontomachus brunneus | reverse complement strand
TATATATATATATATATATATATATATATATATATATATATATAATATGAGAGTTTTTCAGTCGAATCGCAATTGTAGATGTAAATGTCATATATAAAGTGAGTTGACCGTAACGATATCCACTACATTTTTACCAGTTACAATGACAGGACAGAAAGAAGTTTGAGATCCAATTAATCAGTTTTTAAACAGCAACAAAACGCAACAGTAAAAATTAAACGTCTTTTTTCAAATAACATTTCCAAAATTTTTGCATCTTCTTGCCGTTTAAAAACCGATTGATTACATTCAAAACTTTTTCCTACTCGATCATAATGATTAATAAAAAAGATAGTGGATATCGTTACGATGAACACCCTGTATATCATAATTCAACCGAAAAATTTGGTTCCAACTCTAAATAAAAAATATCCCACATGAGACAGATTTCAGGTGACAATATTATCAGTATTGATCTCTGAGGATAATCCATCGATTCTGTTATCTAGATTAAATCCGTTTCATTTTGGGAGCATCTCGAGCTTCCTCGCGTGATTCATGCGCGAGTTTAATTCCTTTAAAAAGGCAGATAAGTAGTGCAAAAAGATACCAATCCGAGTTGTTACTCGGCAATAATGTCACGACGTAATAACACCGTTTACATCGTCGAGGCACACGGGGCCGACGGGATCCCGCATCTCTCGCGGCACAGATGAGAACCACGGCGGAAGAGGGTCGATCGCAATTGGTCGCAAAATTGGGTTGTGAACAAAAGCAGCGGACGCCAAGAGGAGACGCACGCTGGTGCCGGCTCCTCGGCATAAGAAAGACAGCCGGCTAGTTGGCTCGCTAGATAGCTAGCTAGCGGCATGTATACTACAGAGTGTCGCTTATTAAGGAAGATAATGAGTCCATTCAAATTCAATCCGGTCAAAGGGTGTCGCTAGTTCGCACCGGCGTGTCCGTTCGCATGCGTTGGCGCTCGGGCGGTCAATCCGCCATAAATGCAATCACGCTTTTTGCATTTAATTTTGCAAACTAATCGACTGACACGGCGACTGACGCGTCGAGACGCGTGGACCCCTTCTCGAGACTCCAGGAAGGAACCGGCCGGGACCGATCGGAGGTCGATCGCGGACAAGAGAGACACTCGCTCGTCCACGTTTACGTTTTCGCGTTCTCGATTTTGCGAGTGCAGGCGCGGACAAAGCGCAGAAAATCGGTCGTACAGCTGCCGCCTATCTTAGAGCAAGTAACGACGCTAAAGGCGCAAGTGGGTTAATGGTAAGGACTGGAGAACGTGGACGCGTGTGCGCGCATGTACGCAAGCGACGTGCGCGCGAGAGCATTTTGCGGTCCGCGAGCAACCGCTGACAGCTGATGTTGATAAACGATCGCCCGCGGGCCTCGCGGGACGATTCGGTTGTAGTTGCACCTGCACGCGAAACCACCTCCTCCTCGTACCCTCGCGTCCTCTATCTCCTCCCGCGGGCCACTGCCATACTTTCGTGCGTGACGATTGGTACGAACGCGCGTTTTTAGCCCTCCTTCGGGCATTAGGCCGCCTTAACGAGAGCAACGAAAGCGATTTCGTCGAATCTACACCGAGAGAAAAAATGCCGAAGAAACAGTAGATACCTATTCGGTAGGCATCAAAGATATAAAAAATGGATTTTGTTGTCAACACGAAAATCTGGTAACTAAACCAATATTTGCTTAAAATGGGATCAAATATGTTTGTTGCAATCAGAAGATTTAATTGCCACTATGTGTGTTTTGTTTTCCCAATAATACATATATTACCTAGCACAAATAAAAACATGGCGATGCCAACCAAATCGTATGAAATATTGTTTTAATTCGAAATACAAAAATAATCTTTTCAGTGCATGTTTTAGAGTTTACGTAACTTTTTGATGCCTAAATTTCTGGGATTAAGTGAGAATAGTTTCTTATGTTTCCTTATTTTATACGACGACCGGCTGCATTTTTTCGTTGCACTTTCCGTTGCTTCTAAAAAGAATATTAATTTAGAGCGTAATAAAACATTCCTCTATATACTGAGAAAAAAATAATTAAAAATTAATTTTTATGAGACAAAAGTTTATTTCGCAGAAATAAACTTTATATCCCATAAATAAATTTTCAAATATTTTTTCTTTATCTTTCTCAAATTATCCAAAGAATATGCTCTTCTTTCATCTATCATACGTATACCTAACAACTATTTGTTTTTATGTAGTCTTATCTAGTGTTTTGTCTAGTTACCATAAAACATAACATTTTGATCAAACTTTTGATCCAGGTCCTGAAAACCAATGTTACATTGTTTGCGACTCCTTTTAGATACGCAATATAGAGATTTATCTACAATTTTCTCAAAAATATCTCATTATTTTTGGGAAATGGGAGGCGATACTGAAATAAAACCTATTTAATTCAACACAGAGGTGAGAAAGAAGGATGCTTCCACTGACGCTATCTACCAAAACTTAAGCCAACGATCACAGCCAGTTGCAATTTCTAGTCACGCGTGCGCGAAAACGGTGCAAAACCTAGCTACTCAGCTTTAATTCTTTCCGCGTTTCTCCCGCGGTAGAGAGGCCGCAAAAAAACAAGAATACGTGTCAATCGCGCAGATGCGACGGCCGATGTATCCGCGGCGGATTCGTCACGCGCGTGAAACTGCCATTCGGAATGTAAGTAGGAAACGAGACTAATGTCGCTATCGTTAGCAAGAACATCCCTCGGTTTCTTGCGACAGTTCTATTAGAAAGTGTAGCCGCTAATCGCGACTTCGCGCGCGCGCGCGCGCGCCACCACGTGTCATAGACGCAGCGTAGCTGCCTTCTTTTCTTTCTTAGGGGCGCAACAAATTATTTTTATTTGGAACTGAACTATTTGGTACATACGATCTCATTATCGTGTTTTTTATTTGTGTCAAGTGCATGTATTATGGAGAAAGCAAGACACACATTTGATGACAATTAAGTACTTTGATTGCAATTACCAAGCATTTGGTTGATCCCATTTTAACCCTTTGAGCCACAGTTGGGCATCTATCTTTTCTTCATTTTTAATAATTTTTTTTAATTTTAACTTATCAATAAATATGATCGATTATATTATTACTGTAATTCTCGTAAACATAAGGAACGGAAAATAGGTAAAACGTACTCTGAATGTTCGATTATTATTATTAAATAAAATGTAAAGAAAAGTCCTTTTTCACACAAAAATCATTTCAGAGCTAAGTATTAGAAATCGATACGTCGAAAAATTGACCGCTTATGAAGGACAATTAATAGTATTTTACACAATTTCTTCAGAATTTTTAGTAAGGCTTACATTTTACAATAAATTATTGTAATATTAATATGTTTGTTGCAAGTTTGTTGTGAAAAATACAAAGATCTTTTTTTCATATCGAAGAAACGTCGTTTTTTTCGGATAATGCTAAAAGCGAGATTGTTAATTCCGAAAATTTATAGTCGCCATATTGAACCTACTATTTGGAATTTCAATTTTTTATTTCAAATTCATAATCAATGACTCTGAAGTCCTCCGTAATTTGAAGGAACTTCAGTCCGAGAAATGAAATGTACGACTCAAAGGGTTAAGCGAATTACAGTCCGGTGTACCAAACTTTCGTTCCGACAACAAAATCCTTCTTTCAGTGCATGCAAATGCACGCAAAATTCCATACTTTCAATTAATCAGTGCTACGACCCACGCCCTGCGTCGCCCTGTGTCTCACCTGGATCTCGACCTACTCGCGTTATCGATGGCTTTTTCGCGCGCACGCGAGGACGACGCCTCCGCTTATCGGCGCTGATATCCCGCGCAAGAGAGTCGCGCGATAATCAGTCGCATGCACCGCTTCAATCCCGAAAGTCGGACGTGACGAAGTGAGCGTCACGTCACGTCACGTCGGGTCGCTCGCTTCAGCGCCCCGCCGGTGTGTACACATTGTGCGCGATCAACAGTGCAAATCTCCGCGGGCTCATTTTCTTCATCGTCTTCTCGGTCACAAAACCGGACGCGTACCGGCGCGCGCGCGAGAGGAAGCCTTGCCGCGACGTTCGTTCCGGCGGCGAGTCCTTCGATCTCGTTCTCCGAGTCCTCGTTACCACCCGCGATCCGTGTCAGGACGCGCGGCGGTATCCTTGGCCTCCAAGACGCCGCGCGCACGGCCAGTAGGACGAGACCCTCCCGCGAAATCGCGCGACGAGAGACAGGCCACGGAAAAGGGAAAGGCCGAGCAAGCAGGGAAGAGAGGAGGACGAGAGGAGGACGCCGGCGAAGAAATTGGCCGAGGTGGATGAAGAAGCGGCCGCGGAAGAGAACGACAAGAGCAGAAGAAGGACGTAACACGCTGGAGGAGGAAGAGCTGGCCTAGAAACGGACGTGGTGTTCCCCGGTCGGCGATGTGCGTTCCGTGGTATCACCAGAAGCGACGACGGCGGCGGTGGCGGAGTGCGCCCAGAGGGAGAGACGCGGGGAACGGGACCGGTGGGGTACGTTTCTTCCCCACCTCTCTCGCGCGCGCGGCCGGCAGACCTCCTCCTTTTGACGGTCGCCGTCGACGATGATGGTAATGGTAAATGGCCCATGGAGAGGCTCTCCAGTCCGCGCCTCCACTGGAAACGGGAGCACGCCACGTGAAAGTAGGAAGGGGAGGCTATAGCCGGACCGACGTCGCTTCGTGCGCCTCAGTCGTTCGTGGACCTCGAAGGACGATAGAGGTCGAAGAGGGCACTTCCTCCTCTCCTGCCTCGCGGACTCTTTCGGCACCGTTCTTCCTCGAGCCACCTCCGGCCTCCTTCCTCTTCTTCTTCTTTTTCTTCTTCTTCCTTTTTCTCCTCTTTCTCCTCCTCCTCTTTCCTCGCACGACCTCGGTGACGAGGGCATCGCAACAGGATAATCGTCCACACGGCCCAAGGATTTCGCCGGCGCGAGGATATCGTTTCGTAAAGTCACCACCGCCGGGAACGTCGTCGTGGTAATCGGGAGATAACAGCCGGAAGAATGCGTCGTCAAGTCTCGATCGTCCTCGGGATCGTCCTGCTGGGCTGCTTTCAAGGTCGGTATCACTTTCGAGGATATGCCGTGCGAGAAAGATCTCGAACGGAAAGCGCTAAGAATCGCTCGTGTGTCATCGTAAAAGTGTGTTCATTTAAGCCTGATCTGCAATGCGTTTTTTTTTTGCTTTCTATTTCTTTTCTTTCACCTTTTTCTGCTGAACGTTGAGCCAGGAAAAAATAGAGAACAAGAAGCAAAAAACATCGTAAATCAGGTTTTAGGATTGAAAGAAGCTTAGCTTGAGTCGAGTGTAATTACGGCGACTCGATATCGATGGTAAACTAGACGTCTATCAGTTTCAATCGCATGATATTTTCAACGATTTATAAATAGTTTTGCACCGCATTCTGAGGAGAACCGACGGAGCGGGTCGAGACGCTGGCGTACACATCCGCAGATGCTAAATTTCGCATTTTATATGTCAGCGCGCGTGCAACCTGCATTTCTGCCTGTCACTTCGTTTAATCATTGTGCACTTTTTGCACTAGATCGCGCCTAAACTATCTTGCTTGGATACCTCGGCTAAATTACGGTACGTCACATCATTCTCTTTACGTCTTCAAAGTAATGAGATGACCGTTCGCATAATTTATTTCTAATAATGACCAGAGACGTCTCGTTTTTCACGAGACAGTCCCCAGTTTGTTACACCTTGTCCCGGATTTCTTCTAAAGCTATCCGGAACGCTGATTCGCCCCGGATTCGGCCAAACTGTCCCGGTTTATACCGGTCCAGAGGACTTTTTAAATACTGAAAGAAATACCTTCTCAAGAAATTCACAGCTCTGATAAAGAGGCAATATAGCTTTGCTTTTCTTTCTTCTTAATTTTAAGTAAAAATAACCAAAATTTTATCTTAGCAATAGTTTTCACTTTTACTGCATACAGCAGTTTTTTATCAAACTATTTTTCACGTGTTTATAAATAAAATATTTTTTTAAATATGTATACATATATAAATAATTTTCAGTGATCTTTTACCACCCCCATTCACAGACTTATGAAACGTCCCGCATTTGAGGCTGGGAAATAATCTGGTTATCTTATTTATAACGCTCATTTGCTGCATTTTTGTTCATTTGCTAATTCCTCTTTTGGGTCGCGATTCTCATAAAAAAAGGTGCAGCCACGCTGTGATGACTTTTCGCACTCATTAACATGGTAATTTGATATCCACGGGCTTCACAGGCGTGGATAATTAAGAAGCAAACGAAAGCAGCACGATTCGCAGTCAGACGAATCCATTCGTTACCACGTGAAGAGCGGCCCAATCGAAGGATTGGCAAAGTCCTCGTTAATGACCTGCCGCGAGTACTTGACCGATGGATATAGCGTCAGAATTCATGCAGAACATCAGGATCGGATCGATACTGGAAGTAGCTCAAACGATGAAATATTGAAGCCGCGACTTCGCAACAAGACCGACATGCTCGCGAGGCGTATCGCTAATCGAATTTGCGTTAGTCGAGCCGCGCGGAGTTACACTCCCCACGCGAGACACGCGCTACCTTCGAGGTTACAGTTACAAGGTTCCAAGTCCATCAAGATTCTTCAAACGATTTTACTCCGGAATGACTATCGCGAAGGTACTCGCGCACATGTATATCGATATTGAGCAAAAGAAGAAAGATGGGAATTAATATCAGTACGCGATATATTAGTATAACAGCAGACGGATGTGACATAAATCACGGGAGCGCAGCTAAACAGCTATTTTGGTCGGCTAAAGGGGGAATCTGTCGAGGTGTAAAATTCAGATCTCCAATTTAGCCGTGGTCTGACACACGGAAGTTACGGTCCATGAATATGGCTGTGATTAAGGAACCGTTTTCTTCCTACCAGCGAGAAGCAACAAGTAAATGAGCGAGAGAGCGAGAACGAGAGAGAGAGTGTGTGTGTATGTGTTGAAGGGTAAGGAGGAAAGTTTCACCGAAATTCACACACATACGCGATATATCGACGCGCACCTTCCCCTCAATCTCGGCAAAGGGCTTCGGCAGAGAGGAGAGCACCCATTGAACTCGCCGCAGGCGACCCGGTATCCTCTCCACAGCCGAATACGACGCTCTTTCAGGCGCAGCGAGGAAAAAAGGGTAGCGCGCGGGCAGGGAGGCTGGGAGGGAGGCCAAGTTTTTCGTTTTAATCTCTCGCACGCTCGCATCCTCGTGCGCGAGTCGTCGACTCACGGGGCAGATCTCGTTCCTCTTCCTCTCGACTCTCCGATTTACGTTCGCTGTATGGTCCTTTCGCGTGCCCAATGGCGTAACCGCGCTTTCGGCTCCTCGCGGGCTTGTTCGCGAGACTGCGCAACGAGCAGTTGTAAATAACGACGGGTTGAATATTGAGAAGAACGCAACTTGTCGTTGAAGAGCGCTATCTTTAATTACTCTTTCAGGAGCCTAACAAGGCAAGAATATTTGGGAATTTGTTTGGAAAAATCTACTGAGAGAACATATTTGAATTTTGTAGATGTAAAAAATGATATAGTTGGATTTAAAAAATAATTTGTAATTTTTTGTGCAGAAATGACGTCACAGCGCTTATTGCCTGCAGCTTTTGCATACCTTCTTACATAATTTATGTTTACAATAGCCCAGTAAAAGAAATGAAAGTTTCCTATAAAATTATAGTCGAAGTCGAGTCAAAATTTTGATCTTCAGACAATTGAATTTTTTAGCTCATTTTAAAGAAATTAAAAAATTAGAAAAAAGAAATAGTTTTTTTTAATAAAATTCGCCTGTTTTATCTTATTAAAAAAAGAAAGCAAAAAAGTGTGCAAGAGTTGCAGGCAATAAATACATTTCTGTACAGAAATAATTATAAATTTTTTCAATGCAAGTATATATTATTTAATTACGTATATAAAAATATACGTATATATAAAATTCAAATATAATATAAATTCAATATTCAAAATTAAAATTCAAATATAATATAAATTCAATATTCAAAATTAAAATCCAAATATAATATAAATTCAATATTCTTTTAGCAGTTTCCTCTACACAAAATTACCGAATATTGTTGCTCCTTTTGGTCAAAGAAGATAAATTATCTCCTCAAGGAGAAGAAATCAGGTTCAGTTCTCTCGTCGAAGATGGTCGTCCGAAGATACGGATTATTACACGTTAATTACACGCGACTCGTGGAAATTCATATTACGTTAAAAGCGCGCGGTTGCAAGGAGACGCTACATCGGGAAATTATCCCTCTTGGTTCTCAACGCTACAATGAAAAATGTTTAATCTACCGGTTTTACGGCGATTGAGTTAATTCCGGAAGTCGTCGCGCGCGTACCTAGATGAAGGTCGTTTATAATCGCAAGATAAACCAACCCGACGCGCGCGACTCCGTCTCAATTCCTCCAGGTCTTATCTTCGCGAAGTGCACGCGCAGAGCTCTTTGCGGCCCCGCGCACAGTTCCGGGTGATGGTTACGCTACTGCGAGTGCATAAAGGGCCCCGTATAGGTCGCTTCGGATGTTCGACCGGGCACATATAACGCGCAAAACGACGAGTTAGCGGGACTGACGCGCCTAATTAAGTATGCTAATCGTCGCTAAAACTTGCTCGTACGAACGAGTCTGGAAGTCCACATGGAGCGCGCGTTGCGCAAAAGGACTCGCGCGAATGCAGCGTTACGCGTCGGGCAGCGTGAGAACCCGCGAGTAACGAGACTGCCGGGGCCCTTAACGAAACCCTCTCACCTCAGTCATAACGAACTTCCGATCCGCGGTCTATAATGACGGCCCGGTATGCATCGCGGAGGCCGCCGAGTCGGAATCCTAACCGCGGCGTCCGAAGCTGCCGCGACGATATAATGCCCTGAGCGAGTCATCGAACGTGTCGCGCGATTCATTCCTTGATTAACTAATCGCCGACTAATCGCCGTATCGCAATTAAATAATCTGCTCTGCGATCAGTTACAAATTGCGCGACTCAGCGCTCAACGCGCGAACTCAGACTCAAACGTTGCCCATCAGATGACCGTAAGACCGTAACGTTTTTGTAGAGAGAGAGAGTTTCGATTTTCAAATACAAATATTGAAACTTTTGAAACGTACACAGAGAGAATATTGAATCGAACGATTTATTGAATCAAATAAATGTTTCTTTGGAATAGTCCAAACAATTATTTAATTGACACAACAAAAATATTTCTTTGAAATTAAGCCGCAAATAAATATTTTTGTTGCGTCAAACAAAATTCTATTCGATCAATCAAAAAATTCGTTTGGACTGTTCCAAAGAAGTATTTATTTGATTCAATCAAATCGTTCTCTCTGTATAGAATATGTATATATATACTGAATACAGGATATGTTCACCGGAACGGCATATCCTGTAGCAGAGACTGAACAGAAAAAACTTCCAGATGCAATTAATCAGTTTTTAAACGGCAATAAAATGCAACAATAAAAATTCCGAAGGCGTTTTTTTATCGCAATCGTAACATTTACTTTCTAAATGGAATCATATTATCTTTATTACTTTATTTTCAAGCAAAAAGAGCACATTAAAATAATAATAAAAAATTTCAACAACGTATAACACAAGCAAGCAGAAACATAAATCCAAAGTATGCTAATTGATGCGACATGTAAAACTCTTTTACTAAAGATGGAACTTTGTGTTGCACAAAATGAATTAAACATGTGTAATAGATAATGTACTAAGCACGCCTAACATTATTCATTACACTGTATTCCAAATATTATCGTATCTTCTATCTTTATTTCTACTGTTGAATGTTAATAAAAATAACATTATAAGTTACTATTAAATTTGTTTTGATCCTTTTTATAATACCACGGATAAGAAAAGATGCGGTTTTATTTTAAAAAGTGAAAATAATCTCAGTTTTTTAATAAAAAAATAACATTTCCGAAACTTTTATTATTGCATCTTATTGCCGTTTAAAACAGATTAATTGCATCCAGAACTGTCCGATCATTACAAATGATAAAAAAGTAATGGATATCACTACGATGAACACTCCGTATATGTGTATTTTATGTTGAAAGTTTAAATATTTCTAAAAACAACTAAAGCAAAACAAGAATGTCTAGAGTGAAGTATCAGTGTAATTAGTGTCCAAGAATGTTGATCTCCACCTTATACTTCACTCTTCCCTATTTTTCTGTTATTACCTCGCGATGCATCTTACTCTCGTTGCGTTGCGGCGTTTTATGGGAAGGATTAGCTCTCGCTTGTAGGAAACTTCCGATTCATACTCTCTGACGGATATATTACAAGGATGAATTGAATTTATTACGTCCGCGGCGAAATTATCCCTCTATTAAGCAATGATTCGCGCAATGAATATATACAACCGCCGTCGCTCAAATTGCGAATTAAAATATCTCATTGTTCGTATGATCTCGTATTCGAACTGCGATTTCTCCTACTCTCTCCGATCTCCCAGATTAGATGCGTGCGGACGTACGAGTTTCAATACCAAGGGCAAAGATCCAGGATCGACAATAGTAGAATTTGCATATAAACGTAATAAACGTAACGACACTAACAACGCGCGGAGCGGAGGTATAAATTAGGAGGACGATAAAGTGGACGTAAATTAGGACGATCGGCAATCGCGACGATTATACGTTTACTGCCGTCGTGATTGAGGATACGCGATGCACAGTTTATTTCCCAATTAACAATACTTACCAGATCTCACTGGGCTTTTAATAGCCGGTAATTAATTGCGACGTAATCAGCGTCGGATCGCGCATATGGCGCGCTCGCTTCGCCTTGCCTACACCATGAAACGAGGCCGTTTCGTCCTAATCGCGCACCACCATCGCTTGCGTCGCTTGATTCCCGCTTCACGACGTCGCAAATTTCATTAAGCCATTAATACGATAAATCACACGAGATAAATCACATGAGAATGGCGCGAACGAGGACGACGCGGGACGCGGGACGAATCGCGCGACACGCGCGCGCGCCTAAAGCCGGATTTATGGGGTCCCGACGTGAGAAATTGAAAGAAGGGTTCGCGCGAAGATCTTTCTGTCGCGGACCGTGGGATTTTTACTCCCAAACTGTGTGCTTTCGCGAGAAATTCTCAAGGTGCGCGCAGGGCGGGAAGCACCTACAGTCCTGTTTGAATGGTCGCGAACAAGTTTCTACGCGCGAACACAAAGAGAGTGACGACGCGCCCGACACCCCTATTCTTCCAGCGATATTTCCCTAGGCGCGCGAAATCCGGCCGTTGAAGACCGCAATTATACATTGTCGCTTATGCAATTACGCGCGGTTGTAAACGCCGAATCGCTCTCGCCGAGACGACGTCTCCCCGCTCGAAGCGTCGAAGTGACCTGCCGCGTTGTGATCCTTGAGATCCTCCCATTCCTCTCTCGATTACTCGCACAAACACGCTCGCTTCTCTTTTCGGGGAAACGCCTGATGAGATTTTAATTCTTCAACGAGATCGTCGGGCGTCTCGCTTGTTCTTGGATCGTTCGTCGGTGCAATTTGTGGCGAAGCGAGCAGGAACGATCGAGACAATCACGCGCGGGCCCACACACCGCGAAAATTGCTAACTACTTCATCGTCCCCAGTCAGCCATTGTCTTAGCGCGAGTCCCCCTTGTTGAGGGACTCTCATTCTCCGTGGCAATTGATCGAATCTAAAGAGATCAAGCAGTCATGATCTGTATTTAAATTTCGATTTTGAGTTAACTGCGAATATCCGCCGATGAAACTCTCGCTCAACGAAAGTCTCTTGACTTGCTCAACAGGAATCTAACACGATCATCGATGGAAGTGTAAAATAAGTCGAAAAATAGTCACGCGTTATCCTACGATCTTGCATACGTTATACAAATATATGAATAAGTTATCGTAACCTGGCTCGTAATCGCTAAACGAATTCTGATCTTTTATTTCGAATTTCTTTCAGCAAATATTCAGCTGTAAGAAATTCTACTGACCTTCGCTTGACGAAGGTCCCTTAATTTGTTCCGCAATTAACAAATGACGACACAGTTAAAATGTTATCAGCTCGGGTTGTAAATCGTTCAAAGAACACGTAAAACACGTGGTGGATCCGCTCTCGGTATCCGACGCTGATCGAATGTGTGAGGTATATCGCGTTTTAATAAAAGATGATCTTCTAAAAGCATTTCAGTTCGTTGACTTTTCAATGTAGATACCCGTGAACCCCTCTTCGAGTGACCCCGTTCCGATTATTCGCCTCGCTACGAGTCGAACAATTCAGCCGCAGTTGCGAGACAATCGCATTCGCGAGACGAAGTGAAAAATTTACGTGCCACAAATTTGTGACTCATCTGGCGCGCGTCAGAAATATGACTTCGGCATGCAATGTATATTTACGTATCTATTAGTGATCCTTTAAAAAGTAAAGCATGCACTTTTATATATTTAGTCATGTTGGAAGAGTTGGTTTTTAAACTGCTATAAATACATGCCTTAGAAATTAAAGACTATGTTGCAAAATATTCGAAAAAATCCTTTTTTTTTCAAACTGAACTCTGTAATGTACAATTTCTATTTTTTGACAAATGAGAATTTGACGTTTTCCTCTATACGACACTTTCCAACATTATCTACATTAAATATGTACACTGAGAGATAATATTTAAAAAATAATAAATATTTATTCGATAAATACTAAAATATTTATTTAAATGCTTTCATTTATATATTGGGTTGATCCATATGTCAAAATTTTTAAACAAAATTGAAGTGAATTTTATACTTGTTGAAAACAATTTTAATCAATAATATATGCGCCATTTTCTTCGAAAATCTTTAGCCATTTTTTTCGCGTGATTTTATAATTCCTCTCTCACGAAAAACTCTTGAGCTTTTTCGATGAAGAAAATGTTTAAAATGATTCTAATAAAGTTTATACTGTGAAGGGAATTCTGTAATGAGCGAAACTGATAATAATCAGTGAGACGAAACATTCCAGCCAAACTCTAACAATTTTTACGAAAGTAAAAAAACAATGCACCGGAAAATTTTCAGGCCGTAACAAAGACAACTGTGCTTCTTTAAACATTATCATTACTTGCACCACAAATGCTCTGATCAATTATTAACCCTTTGTGTCATAGCGATATACTCATATATCACCTTTCTTTACACAGTTTTTTACAATTTTTACATATTTTCAATAAGCCAAAATGACTTTAATGGTTTTTATATAATACTTAGTGTACTAGCAACTTAAATGTGTAATTAGAGTCATTTTGGCTTATTGAAAAATATGTAAAAACGTAAAAAACTGTATAAAGAAAAGTGACATATAAGCATGTTAAAGAGTTAAAGCATAGATGGCCAACTATTCTCTTAATATTAACATGCCGTTATCGTGACGCAAACTAGACAAAAATCCGCACGCGGGACTATGGATCAACCTAACAGAATAAATAATTGCTTTCATGAGAAGCAACGGTTTTAGGAGAACATACATCTTCTTATCTGAAAGAAGTTGTTTCTAGATGTAAAAATATGTATACCAGTGCGTATAAATGCGTCATTAGCACTCATCGAATAAATATTTCTCATTTTTTAGATACTTTTTCTCCCAATGTATTCAGAGGATGATTTTAAATATATACGTGTATATATTTAAGAGCCCGAAACCAGATGTTCGTTTAATCGCGAAATGTCTCTTAGGCGCAGCTCGTTAATTCCAATTTCAATAATGTCAATATTCATAACGTTTTAATCGTGGTCTAAACGGAACGATCGTTTACTCGCTCACTAAAAGGGGGGAGGGGGAGGCAATTTAAGTAGCCGGGACGCAGCGGCTCTTCGCTTAAACGCGCGCTGTTTCACGGACGGGCAGGCCTGGCAATATCGCGCGACATCATAATAACAAGGTGATCGGCGGTAGTACAGCGCATTTTCGCGCGAAGTATGGCAGCCGTGATGGCTCCGCTCGCAAAAGAGGCCTCATAATGAATTCATTAGACGACGCGCTCAGGTGCCTCGATAATTACGAACGCCGCAGTCACGATTGTCGGAAAACCGGGAGGAGATGACGGGCGCGTGCCAATCAGTGCGAGAGTTCCGTAATCGTTAATTGTGTATGTATTATGTTTGCCGGCGGTCAGAGCGAACTATTTTCACGCTCTTCCAGGTAGATACGCCGTGAAATTTATCGCTCTATTCGTTATCTCCTCATTCTTAATTAATGGCATATTCGATTAGCGTAGAGCCGCGCACGCTTCGGCCACGCTTGGTTACGTTATCCCCCTGCCCCTTCTCCCCCCAACGTACGAATGTGACCTTCGATCGTAAATTCACTTCACGCGAACGTACGAATTGACAGAAAAGTGATATTCTCCTCTTTGGCCGCGTCGCGTGCGCGCGCTCGACTCTTTCATATTCATATGTCCGCGACATACCCGCTAAATGATTTTCGACAGTGTACCTATCGATCTGATTAATCGCCCAATAAATCAAGCATAATCCGTATCATTAGGATCGACGACATACTTAGCGGCTGACCTCCGGCAATTGGCTACCTATAGTGCCGAATGAATGGTTCGTTAGTACGTTCTCGGCAACATGAACGCGTTTGTAACGAGAAGAGAGTAAAACTCGCGGAC
This sequence comes from Odontomachus brunneus, assembly GCF_010583005.1. NCBI lineage: Eukaryota > Metazoa > Arthropoda > Insecta > Hymenoptera > Formicidae > Odontomachus > Odontomachus brunneus. Next base: position 719,603 of record NW_022639621.1, on the reverse strand, counting down.
CGCCTCTGGTATACGACGGACTGCAACAATCGGGGTTGGGCGATAATCGATGAACACTTACCACGACTACAATAACCGGCAAATCAATAATCAAAATTCAAAACAATCAGTCGTCATGCACGGAGAAAAATGTATACTATATCCCAATAAATATTATTTGTGGTTTATTTCAAGTGTTTCGTAAGTTCGTAGTGCTTTGTAATATGCAAATTTGTCATAAGTTCATCACAAGCATTAGAGTTACTTAAAATGCATTCTGAATCCCACTGAGTTTAACATTTCAATCGAGAATATTAAATTAAAATAAAAATTCGGTTTGTCAACTATATAGAGTCGAACCAACTTTTTCTTTTCTTAGATAAATGTTTATAATGAGGAGAATAAATCCTTCTTTTGAGTACGTGATAATGAGCTCTTTACTTATACCTAAGTTCTTTTATTTAAATAGCTAAAATTTCTTGAGATTTAAAAAAAAATAATTAAAAAAAAATATTTATAAAATATATTTCCTTATTCAATAAATATTTTATATTGGCACGAGTGTATAAATATGTTATTAGTACTTAATAAATATTTTTCTAATTGCATATTTTTTCTCTCAGCGTAGAATAACATTTTTCTGTGTATATGTAATTAAGAATAATTTAATCGACTAACAAAATCAATTAGTAATCAGTATAATCAATCACATCAAAGTTCGATTGATAATTAATTTCAATCGATGAAATTATTTGTAATCTTATGTACGACGATTGATGAATTTGTTAATTGATTTGTCGATTGTTGCTATTCAAAGAAAATTCTCATCGATTAATGCCCGACACTGACTGCGACAGGCAAGATTATTTCCGCACAAACTCTATCGTGATATGTTTTCGTGCGTGCGTGTACGTGTTTGTGTACATGTCAGCGCGTGTTCTCAATAGCGAGCGCATTATGCTGCGACACGATGTGGTTCAGCACGAAATACAGTTAGCGGCTTGAATGAGATACGTAACGTCGAGCATTCTTGCTTACACGATATTGTTTTTGCCGTCTTATTCGAGAGGTCTCGTTCTTTCTCACGCTACACTCCGAGCCGTTCTCTCTAATTCGTTTTTCAGAGGCCGGCCGACGTCTTACCGTTATTCGAAAATACTTCGAAAATATTTGTACGACCCGCTTGTGTCCGTGATATTGAAACGCAACGAGGTGTTACACGGCATGAACAACGAATTAATCTCACGTGTTTCTACGTGAAGACAAGCACTCGGTTATTCAGCGAAATTATACCCAGGTTATCACTCCGCTTTGCGCTCGCGTGCATATCAATCGATACGCAATTATAGTCGCAAATTCAACTGTTGATTGATAACACTGAAATTAACCGGAAATTCGCAGTTAATCAATCGAAAACACACACACACACACACACGGCGTATAACCCTGTAATTTCAAACGCTTAAGTGAAATCATCGATCAATCACTCTGGTTAATGTAGAGGAAACCGGGACTAGATGTCCTATACTTCAAAATTTCGAAATTACTCAACAACTTCTCAGGCAACTGATTATAACTAACTGTACAAACATGATAGAGGCAACCTTCTTCTATGTGTTAATACCTGTATATTTCATTTTATAACCAAAATACAAAAATGCAACAACATGGCCATCTTGTCCTGATATCGAGTTCAGAATTGTTCAATCGAGTTCAATAACGCAGAATAAGAAGGCCACATATCAAATATGCATTCTAATTAATAGTTCCAGAGAGTCTCCGTGAGAGATCTTCAGTCTTCTAGCCAGCCCTTAATTATAAACCAACTTTATCTCGTCCGTCCATATCCTATCCATATTCATATCCTCGACATCAATTCTTTCATGAATGAAAATTGCTTTTATTATCCGAAACGGATAATAATCATCATACATTTGCAAGTAACTTCTTACTAGCTAATAACACGTCGCTTAACTTTATTCACTCACAATGGTGAATATTAATACAAAATTTCAAGAAGCTCGAAAATTCATTTTGCTAAATTCACTGATGCAAATTTTTGTGTTTCTTAACTCTATAATGTTACTCCAATTTTAATAAAAAAAACATTTATGTTCTAGAAAGACTATTTCGCGGTTTTGTATATCCAATATCTCTTTCAAGATAAATACTACTAGAAACAATATATGAACGACATATCCCTCTGGCCATTTAGTTATGTCTCTCCTACACACAGAAAAATGTATACTGCATTCAAATAAATGTTACTTGTTTCAAGTATTCGTATATCCACAAATCTATCATAAGTTCATCACGAGTATTAAATTTATTCAAAATACATTCTGGATCCTAGTAAATTTAGCATTTCACAGTCAAGAATAATAAATTCAAACAAATATTACTTACTTTTACTTGCTACATAAAGTTGAACCAACCTTCCCCTATATAAAGTTTTATGATAGTTTTGTAAAGAGAATAAATTCTTCTTTTAAATACACGATAAAATAGGCTTTTCTCAAATTTGCGATGAGTATATTTTAAGACTGTTATCACAGGCATATTCTTTGTTGAGAACAAGCTTTACTTCAAAGAAGAAAAGTGAGCTTTTCTTAGCAATAAAATGATGTTTTCTCGACTTTAACGACAGCTTGCGCGATACACGTCGCGCGCAATCACCGAAATTCGCGATATCTCTGCGCGCGAGTTGAACGGACGGAAAAGTCAAGCAAACGGCCGTGAAGATTCGCGATTGCGATGTTGCGCTAAGTGGAATGGCGCTTACTTATATGCCACAGGAGTCGGGAGCACGCACTAGAGATGCTATCGAAACGGTTTCCTTGTCGTATGTCGGTGCGCTGCTCAGTACGCGGGACAGCACGTAGAAAATGTAAATTATTCATTAAACGATGACTATATCGCAGTCACGATTCCTGTTCATTGTTAACTTTTATTTCGCGTCGCATGAGATTACACGCAGAAAAATATCATGCTGCTAAGAGAAAAGCGACAGTTTACTTTCTTTCTTTTCGGTAATGATAGAATATTTTCTTGATAATAGTCTGAAAATATACTCAAAGATCTTGAAGAAACTCATTATCACGTACTTAGAAATAGAGTTCATCCTCTTTGTAAGAATACTATAAAACTTTAACATAGGAAAAGTTAGTTCGTCTCTAAGTGGCAGGCAAACCGAATTTATTTTAATTTAATATTCCTAGTTAAATTTTATTAGAATATTCAGAATGTTTTATCTTAAATAAATCTGATAAACTTTCGATAGATTTGTAATTATATAAACTTATGAAATACTCGAAACAAGTAACATTTATTTGGATGCAGTATACTTTTGTGTGTGTGTGTGTGTGTGTGTGTATGTGTGTGTAGTCTCGCGCAGAGGAACAACTGACGGTACCTCCGCAAAGAGGTCCCGTTCGAAATCGGAAAGTCTTGCCTCTAAAGCCTTGGATGATGTTAATTTAATTACATTATTACCATTTCCGACGAATCTACACGTCCCGGCAAATTTAGAACGCCGCATTCCCCGGCGATAAATTAGAGACTCAATTTCGATTAGGAGATTAGATCGACTCCGCTTGTAGGTCATCATATCTGATCTTGTACTTTCATCGACGTTTCTTTTTTCTCTGTCTCTCCCTCTCTCTCTCTCTCTCTCTCTCTCTCTCTCCATTAGGGATGCATAATCATTTTCTCCAGACAGCAATAAATCCTCCCGCCGTGTTTAGTAGAACGTATCGAGTATTCTACCAGCAGTCTTTTCGATCGGACTAACAGTCGCAAGTCATCGCGTGCCTTTTATTGTTGTAGCTGTAAACGGCACGCACGTCGCGCTTTTAACAAAAAAAAAAAAAAAAAAGAAA
>NW_022639621.1:702203-710992 GCF_010583005.1 Odontomachus brunneus | reverse complement strand
TATATATATATATATATATATATATATATATATATATATATATATATATATATATATATATATATACACATACATATATTTCTAAGTCGAGGAAATCGAGATTGAAGCTAGTAACGTGTCCCGAGAGGAGACTATATAGAAAGGATAACATTATCAATGACTTTCGCTTCGTCCTCATTCTCTTCGCGCCATCAATGAAACGTCACTTTACATGATTGAAGATCATCGCTGGTACGTTAAGTAGTATACGACGAAACAGAAACGAAGGTATAAAGGTCGAGGTCGGGATATTCTCCGCGGCAAAACAGTCATTAAACGCGCTAAACAATGGCAGTCTATCCACCCGGAGCAATCAGTGGCAACCTACTAATTAGGGGCCGAGGTCGTGAGTCATCGTGAGTCCCCCTACTAACGAGAGGGGTCAGTCTAACGTTTACATAGTCGAAAACAACTCCGTCTCCGAATAGCCAGTTATAATTTTCACATATTCGCATAAAAGCGAAGGCGAAATAATGTGCAACGGTTGATCGTTTAAAAGAGATAGCGATACGTGGCATAAAGGCATGAGTAAAGGCGGCAAATCACGATGCGTAACTCAAATAATTATTAATGAGTCTTCAATTTCTTGACCAAGGAAATATAATTATAAGTAATGCAATATTTCAATCATTTTTCAAAGATACAGTTCGTATTAGATCCATAAAAAATAATTGCACTGAGAGAAAAAATATCTAAGAAATGAAAAATATTTTTTTAGTGAGTACTAATGACATGTTTACTTGTATTAACATAAAATATTTTTCAAATAAGAAAATATAAATTTTCTTCATGTCTTAGCTTCTCATGGAAGCAACTCAAAGTGCAAAAATCTACGATCAAATTAAATCGATTTGCCTAGTTTTACGAACGCTTGCCACATTAGAATGTATTTATTATATATCTGTAAACTTTTTTCACTCACCGAACGTTGGCAGCTCAAAGTCGCTTGCATCCTGCTTTCGATCCTGCAACATAAAGATAACGTTGTCAATTAGTTTTAATGGTCTACATTAACGAATAAGTGCGCGCACACGAGTGAGTCGGATCATTGCGATCAAAATTCAACGATTTTTATTTCGAAATACCTTAGGTTTCAATTGCAAAAAGTTAAACGAAGTAATACAGGGAATGTGTATACAAACCTTTGAGGCGACTTTGCTTGGCCCGAACCGAATCCTTCGGTACTGCAACCGCAATCACCGAAATCACAGACACCTTCCGCCACGGTTACAAACTCCATCTGATCTAAAACAGATAATATTTTTCTAATTAGTTACAATGATACACAGAAATTGCTCTATTTCGAACTTGCTGGTAAGAACTCGGTATGGAAGTATCAAGAGATTCGACTATAGATTTTGTCTAAGGTTATATTTCCGGGGATATTAATTTCTCAGGCGATACAATAATTAATTACGGTTCTGTGTATTAGTTAATATTTCCACATGCTCGAATAATTGACAAATAATCTGCATAGAAAGTACCACAAAGTGCCATTTATCGTAGAAGATTAAATAAGACGTTAAGATACAAAATAAGTATGCGGGAAGCCGTTAGATTATTATTACTGTTATTGCCATCTATCATTACTGTACTGATCGCTAGCGAACCACGCGTACACGATATTGAGCATGCAAATTAGTTACGCTCAGCAAAAAGTGACTGAAGTTGAACGACTGACACATTTCGCCCGATCGTGCGTCCCAGAGTTCCTCTAGTTCGAGTTAAAACAAAATATGATGATACTTCTGATTGATCCGCATCCTGTCCGTCATCTTTAGGAATGCCATGAGTGCGAGTGAGAGAGAAATGAGAGAGAAACTCTAAAGGAGAATTCACACCTTGGCATAAAAGCAGAAGCCAATCAGAAGTCGCATTGGTAAAAAAACAGAAACTGTCGACTACCACTTGATCAGCAGCTTCTCTGCTTCTGCTTCTCTGCTAAGGTGTGAATGTACCTTAAGATTAAAATGACGAAACACGCAACTTCTCTCTTACTTCCTTCTTGCAAATGGTAAACAGTGTCCCAAGTTTGACTTGAGGAACTTTAATGCATCCTATCCTCTATTTCTAACCGCCACGTCCGAATTTTTTTCTTCTAATTGCTCTCAATTATGCGACTTTCTTAAGGATTTTATTCACCAAAGGTGTATTTTTAGGGCGCCCAAGGGAAACATTTTCAGTAGCGCATTAAGGAGCTATTCATAAATTCGCTATTTATCGAACAAAATTACATGTTTCTATATTTACTTCACTTTCTGAACAATAATTTTGTATAATTTTAAGTATCGTGATTTAAATGAATAAACTCTTCAAGCGCGTAGGTATATAACCAACGCGTAGTCGATATTGCTGCGTTACGCGCGTCCTTCTCATTGGCATTCGCGCAGGTCGCTCGTAGATCGCCGTCTGTGGAAGGGAATCGGACTCTCTGAGCGAGAGCACCTGAGGAATGATGAGCTCCTGCAGAGGATGCATCATGTACCAAGTGTGTTTCACGTCGGGACAAACGCAACAGGCGGTAATTCTGACGTTTCGCGTACCTCCGACGTCTATGACGTCATGTGCGTTCCTTCGCCGCCACGTCCGCGATAGTGGCGAGATAATCGCGCGGTTAACTTGACGTTCAGGTAATAGCGATAACAATCTAATTGGCGCCGAGATAATCACCGGCCCGAGAGAGATGAGCGATGCTGAATTCACGAACGGAGCCGCGAGTGAAATCGTATCGAGGCAAAATCGATGCGAATCCCCTGCACCGCAACCCACGATTTATTTATAACTCGATTAGATTACGCGTCACTGAAATTCACCTTAGCGCGCGCGCGCGCTCAAGTGAAGTGTATAACCATCTTCGATGCAATTCCGCATCCTTCTATAAGTCTCGGCGATGCAGGAAGATACAGCGGCGAAGGATTAAATCTCCTTCGTGGCTGCGCGATTCAGTGATGCGTTTGTTGCATCAGCGCGAGGCGCAGTTCGTTACTCGTCGAAATAAAAAAAAAAGAACTCCAGTTACGAGTTGCTATTTCCTGCAATTCGATATTCTAAGCGAGAGCTCTTACCAAAAGGAAATTTCTATCGTAACGAAGTGGATTATTAATCGGATATCTGCTAGATATTATTCCAGCTTCTTTTTAATCAAAAGCGAATATTTATCTGAAATACACGGAATGCCCTCTCACTAGAAGAGAAATTTCTATTAAGGACAAGACTTTTTTTGCAGATAAGAGACAAAATTTCTCTAACTTTAAAAATATTGTAGAATACTTAGAATATTCTCTCTTTCAAAGGAATTCTGGGTTCTAAAATTTTAAGGATATTATATTTTTTTAGGTGCATCGATCTATTTTAATCTTTCAAGTCGAATCTTGTCGAATTATCATTACATTTTCACGAGAGATTTTTAGGGAACATTGGATCAAGTTGACTCAACGCTTATGTTAATCATCTGTTTTGTTTATATATATTTATTGAATGAAACGTTGAAAAAGGGATAGCTAAGTGTTCCTTGTAAACACAAAAAGAAAATTATTTGATTGAAATAAACAAATGCCTGACGAAATAAAAGAAAATTCTGGTTGCCAGAATTCTGTTCAAATTAATAAGATTCCGATAACCAAACAAGATCTCTAGTTAACCGGAACTTACAAATGTTACAACTGTTCAAATTGAACAACTTCAGGTTCTGCTTAACCAAAAACCTTGTTAACTTTCGTTCATATTTCACCAGATATCTGGTTAATCCAACCAAATTCTAGACTAGATATTTGGTTCATTTCATTCTGACCAAATTATGATCCAGCGTAGCGAATTTTCGTTTCGACCAGAAGATCCTCTTTTCAGCGTAATCGCGGTGAATGTTTGCTCGGCAGAAGAATCGCGCGATAAAACTACCGCAAATCCGCATTCCGTTCGGTCGTCTCCTTTCCTTGCCCCCTGAAATCCATTCGGATTCCCTCGCGTCCAGGCCAGTATAGCGATCTCGTTAAGAATTCGTAGCGGAAGGTCGGAGAGGAATCCCGCAAGAGAGCGCTTGTCGAAATACTTCTTTTCGCGGTAACGTTATGTGCGGCTGCCGTCATTGTACTCCCGTTATTCAAATTCGCGTGGAATGCCTGAGCCGACGTGTCATTTACCAGTATAGTTCCTCGGCGCGCCGCGCGCGTCCCGAATGAAAACATAATTCATCTAGGTAAACGCATACGCGCCTCCGGCTACACGCTCACTCACGGTCGAGGTTCACGATTCAACCGTGCACTTTGTTGCGCCGCGATTTTTGCCGCTGTCACCGGCCAGTAAACTAATCCGCGTTGAATACTTCCGGAGTAACTCGAGATTACCTTAGCCGCCCCCTCGCGCGCGAAAAGTCGCGGCCCTTTCGCCGTGTAACAGCGTGAGGTATATACACCTTCGTGCGAGATAGCGATAAATTCACTTGGGTGCCTTACAGCATCGGAGATATATATCGTTTCGTGTTAAACGCCCGAGGCCATAATCCCTCCGGCGCCGACGAAAGTGCGTGGCGGCCACGCGGATTCAATTGCGTTATGTAGTCGGCCCATGGCTGGATTAAAGTCGAGCTCTCTCTCTCTCTCTCTCTCTCTCTCTCTCTCTCTCTCTCTCTCTCTCTGGCTCTCGTGTCTCTCCGAGAGAGAGTGCGAATTCGCGGATGCTGGCCAATTTCGCGACACGTCGTCGTCACGTTCCATCGGCCGCGCACAGAGCGCGCGCAAAAAAGAACGCGCACGCGAGAATACGCGCGATTTACTTTCCGTCAGTGGCGACACAGGATGCGGTGCGCGCGAGGGCGCGTTCTTCATTTGCGCTCGTTTCTACCTGCGGAAGCAGCCGCGAACAAGAGCGGCGAGTGATTATCCGCCGAGTGACAAATGCCCGGAGATTGCGACGCGGTATTACGATTTTGTCGGCGTTCAAGCGGAACGCGCGAAAGCGTCGTGAAACACGCGACGTTAGAGAGCGACGGAAATACGTGTCAATCGCTCAGATAGACGAAAGATAGTTTGGCATTCTTATCAATAATTATTACCACATCGAAGAAAAAATCAAAGGTGAAGATCTTCAAAGCTATTCTTCTCAGAAAACAAGCATAATCACCGTAAGAAGCTTTTTTCTAAATACAATAACTTCGAAAATCTGAAGATCTGAAGATATATTTTTTACTATGAAGATATTCAAGATGACAACAGTTATTGACTGTATATACACTGACAGAAAAAGTACCTGAAAAATAAAAAATATTTATCCGCGCAGTGAGTAGTAATAGCATATTTACTTAAATCTAAATTCTTTTGTTTATATAAAATAAACAATTGCTCTGATGAAAACCTAAGGTTTTAAAAAAATGTATATTTTTTATTTAAAATATTTTATATCAGCATAAAAATAAATGTTGTTAGCGTTTATTGGAAAAATATTCGTATTTAAGGATCAAAACAATAAGAGTGTCTAAGAGGTTAAATGCGTATCCAGTTACTGATACTTTTTTTATCTTACACAATTCAACTTTCTGCATTCATAGTGATGGTTAATTAAAAGTAAATTGCTGCCATGCAAGTTGCATGCGATAGAACTGTCTGTGTCAGCAAATTATCGGTAGTGGTAACAACCCTCGCTATTGTTTGATCCTCTCAGCGAGATTTCGCTGACTGCAGCGCTATACTTGCAAATGAATCATCAGTGAGGAATTTCAATGAAGAATACACCGATTGTACTTTGGAGAGCAAGCGACGTGTAACGAAAATTGACGCGGTCGAACACGAATTCGCAATTCATCGCGCGCATCTCCGTGGAAGATTCGCTGCGCGAATCGACGTCGGCCTGCGCGCGGAATCGCGGCGATTCGCGCGATTTCGCGAGCAATAAATCGTGAACGCTCTCGGGCGACGTCGAGCGCTCGATTTACCGGTTAAAACGATCACTGTTAACACGACGCGAGTTGAGTTGTCGTCACCGCGGCGCGTCCCGCGACGTGGGTGGCCGCGTGCGGAAAAACACGCGAACATGCATGCCGCAATTTCCACGCCGGCGAGAAAAAGGCGGTCGGCAGTTGCGAATATGGCCGGAGGAGGAAGTAGTACGACGCGTGCGACTTTACGCGCCTCTTCTTCTTCCTCCTCCTCCTCCTCTTCGTCAACGTTGTCGTTGTCGTTGCGGCGGTCGATTGCGAAGGTTTCTCCGATCTAACGGATCGGCAACGGCGTATCGCTCTCGTGTGCACGCACATACGTGTGCGCGGCACGCACTCGTGCCCGTGGGAGATCGCTCGGCGCGAGCCGATCCGCGGAGGCAGTTTTTCGCCCCAGTACTCCACTTACGACTCCGCCACTTAAATCGAGACGCGATTGACGACGGCACACATACCGGCGTTCTCGTGCCGATCCGCGACGCGCGCAAAGGATTCCCGCGTAAGCTCTTCCAAGAGCTGAGGTCAACCCTTCGTGCGTACCAGAGAAAAAAATATTTAAGAAATCTATATGTATAAGATAGAATGTATGTCTTTGTTTTCTTGTGCTTGAGAACCAAAACAATAAGAATGTTCAGGGTTAGGAATACACAAAAGATCTAAAAATTCGAAAATATTTGATGGGTAATAACAATATATTTATTTAAATCTAAATTCTTTCAGAGAGAGAGAATAGAATAGTGACTTTCATGGAAAATTAAGATTTTAAGAAAATATATATTTTTCCTTGTTTAAGAAATATTTGATATTAGTACAAGTAAATGTGCTGTTATGTGGTATCCATTAAAAAACAAATATTTACTATTTCTTAGATATTTTTTCTCTTGGTATTCAGGCATTGGACACTTTTATTTTATCATAGATTTTGCAGTGAAATACCACTTTTACTGGTCCAAATGAGTGAGAAATAAGACGGCGCCGTAAAGTGAAAATATTTTCATTGGAAATCAGTGAATACTCACTGATTGTTAATAGAATGCTTTTCTTGCTGATTCAGTCAGAAATATTTTTGCTGATTTACTTCAAGTATCCACATTTTCTATTCCCTATTAACTCCTAAATCCTTCGACTAATCTGAACCAAATTTCGCATAGTTACTCTCTAAGAAAATATAGGCTATCACGAAACCTGAACACTCACTCTCTGTGATTTCCTCTTGATACTGTGTTAATTTAAGTTTAGATATTCTAAATGTAAGAGAACAATGCGCCGGGTTAAGCTAGTAAAAAATATTTACTCGATATGAATACTCTAATAATATATTTGCTTATACTAATATAAGATATTTCTTAAATAGGATATTATACATTTTTTTTAAACCCCTTACCTTTCCACTACAGCAATTATTTATTATATTTAAATGAAAAAAATAGATTCAAGTAAATATTACTGATACACGTTGAAATTTTATTTTTTAGATATTTTTTCTTTCCGTGTGCAATCATAATTTTTTGGGCATACAATACAATATAGATCCCTCCAGTCCGGACAACCATCACGACTTTGTTAAAATATCAATATTTTTTCACACATCTGCTTTTTCAGAAATATGGAAAAACCTCGATTATGAGGTGGTAGAGTCAAGATTTACAAATTGATTTGCGTTATTTCGTAATTTTCCCTTTACGAAGGTTAGTGAGCGATTGAATATTCGCTCGGCTCTACAAGACTCAACATTGTACGCGAAGGGTTAAAAGCATGCAAGTGGGACGAGCGGCTCTCGAAAGGGGGTCGTTCGACTATCACGCCGCGTGCGATTACTAGTCGTCCTTTCTCTCGCTTTGAGATTTCTTTATTTCTTAATAACAAGGCCTCCGACGGTAAGGCGTTTGCGCCAATGTCATTACGGAATCACGTAAACGATTCAAAGCTCTGTCTCTGTAGCTTTTTGCGGGAGGCAAAATGGCGCGAATCAATCAGCTTTTACCGTATAACGAAGGTTGCGCGTCTCTCATTGGAGCTCGGCTCAGGTCGTTTACCGGAGAAAAAGCGCGGCGCGTTGCGACGTGCGCGACTATTACTTTTTTACTCATCGTGCGCTACGGAGCTCGTGGTAAATAAGTTACGAGGGGACTTCGAGACGGCGTCGAGCGCGATGGATTAGCATTCTGAAGTTCCTGTCCGAGGGGATCAAGCGGTAACGAATTCCGCGCGATGCTCCGACATCTGTTTCCCTGGAATTCAGGATCTCTCTTTGAATACCGGTCAGGTTCGCGCCTGCTCGCCGGTACGAGGCGTGAATGTCGGACTTAATTGGCGAGGGCAATGCGGATTTAATGCGTGTATCGTCGTTTTATTACATTTCACTATACAGTTGGTCCATGACTGACCTCACGCTGCTAACGTTAAATACGATGAACGCAGATATATCTAAATAGCAATTTCTAAGGAATCATAAGGGAGAGGTTAACGAGGCGGAAATCAAGACGTCAGAGCGCATAAAAACCTTCATTGACAATAAAGGAAAGATTTTTAACCTAAAACTCACGATAACGATTGCATTTAAGGGAAAAGTACCATTACCAGTGGATACGTAACTAACACTGGATATTCTTGTTGTTTTGGTCTTTGCATACAAATATTTAAACTTTTAACATAGAATATGTATTCAATATATCTACACACTGAGAGAAAAAATATCTAAGAAATTAAAAATATTTATTCAACAAGAATACTAATACTTATTTTTTAGGGAGATACTTTTATACATATATATATATATATATATATATATATATATATATTTTTTTTTTTTTTTTTTTTT
>NW_022639621.1:690944-701716 GCF_010583005.1 Odontomachus brunneus | reverse complement strand
TTTTTTTTGGCGCTTCTCATGAAAGCAATTGTTTATTCTATTTCGATGAAAAAATTTAGATCTTAATATCTATTGAATAAGTATTTCTTCTATAATTAAAAGTTTAAATATTGTATAAGTTTAATATAAAGTATTTAAAGAGGCCAAAACAATAAGAATGTCCAGGATTAAGTACGGTCAGTCATTTTTTCTCAATATTAATCGATTAAAATGTTCTCTGACTAAAATAATAATAAATCAATAACCAATCAATCGTCATATATGTAATCATGCGGAGAACAGTACAGTTAACCCACATAAATTTAGTCGTGCCAAGTAGATTAATCGTAGAATACGGAACAACTAATTATGTGGTCACTGTAACCACAAAGCAATTGCTGAGTTACAGTTACGATATCTGAACCAAGCAAAGTGTATTCACGGTAAACGTCAACCGACTTCTGGTTGTTGCCACAACGAGATCACGTGCAACTGCATTGATGTATTTGATGTATCAAAGTAACCAAGTCATATTATACACGTCACCACCATATAAGGATAACTAGGATGATGCTGGTTACAACCAAGTATTTCTGACTACGTGCTCTTTTTTACAAATAATTTAATCGATTGATAAAATCAATTACTGATCGCTGTATAATCAGCTATATCAAAGAATAATAATTAATGTCATCAGTCAATGAGGTCATTTGTGATTTTGCATATATAACGATCACTCGATTTCGATTATTGATTTCCCAAAGATTTGAAAATTCTCTCATCGATTATTTCCAACATTGCTTTCACCTTACACAATTGCCCCAAAAGAGTTCTCTCCGATATGTTCGATATGATGACTCTCTTTATAGCATACTAAATGGAGAAGCAGCTTCGAAATGCAGCGACAGTGACGCGCGAGTGCATCGTGTTCGGATCTATTTGGATAAGAGCGACGCGTCGGGTGTCAGCGCGGAGCGTGTGCAACACGCACGGTGACACGCGTTTTGCACGTTCGATCGAGGCGAGACGAAGATTAATGCGAGCCACGCGCGAGAACACGCTTGTCGAGACGCATTTGTATAGCGAGTGCGTTGCGAACAACGGCTGGTCATCACACTCTCGCCACCCCGCGACGCGATGAAATTTATTTTTCGATTAGCGTATGGAAATCAGCTCGGTGGATCCGCGGTCGCGCGTGTTAATCGCGCCTCTCTCACGTCAAGTAACGTCGTTTCCGGACGAACGCCCCATGAATTCGACCCATGGACGTAGTATACATGGACCCCACATACGGCCAGAAAAGTAAAGCGAACATGTAGAAAGAGACCACAGACATAATATATATAGATTCCGCATACAGTCAGAAAAGAGAAGCCAATGTATACAGTTCCTCTGTTCTCTGTTTCTTTCTGCACAGACAAAGTGCAATAAGATTTAAGTAAGACTTTTACTTGCCAGTCTAGTCGGGGCTCTATAATATTATGGGAACGAGAAGTGGATGCACGCGCAACAAAAAAGTGACAAAATAGGAAGAAAACTATAGCTCCTCTATTCTCGCTTTCTTTCTAGTTGGCTTCACTCTCTTAGACAACAGAACATAGGGCATTCGGAATCCATGTATACTATGTCCATGGTTCGACCTTATGCGCAGCAGCGTCTCGCCGCGCCCTTCGTTTCCGGCACGCGATTGCCCTTTCTCGCGGTGTGCACAGCGAGGGAATATTGTCGCGAGAAATAGATCGAGAGAGCGAGCAGCGTCCCGCAGCGAGCGAGCGCTTTTATCCTCGCACGCAAGTCCACTCGGCCGCATCCCGCGATTTAATTAATTTTTTGTCACACGTTGAAACACGATACCGGCTCGTCTACAGTTATAACAGATCGCGGCGAACCGGTACCACCGATCGGGGCGCGTATCCGCGCGAATACCCCGTTCCCCTCCCTTGAAAATACCATCGATCAGGTAGCCGCGGCATTCTCTTAGCTCGTCTCGAATTGCACTATCATCCCGCAATACGGTGCTATATTTATCAGTCGTTTAATTATTAAGCAACGATATCTAACAACGTATTTTTCTTTTTTTAAGATATATATATATATATATATATATATATTTATTTATTTATTTATTTATTTGTACATATATATTCTTTATTATTATATATATATATATTTATTTATTTATTTATTATATATATGTCTCTCAAATTTTAAGATTTCTTTCAAACAATATACAAGCTGAGTCAATAACTATTGCCACCTTGAATATCTTTGAAGCAAAAGTAAAGATTTTAAGATCTTAGAAGCTACTTCTCCCAGAAAAACTACCACTAACACACCACAAGAAGCTTTTTTTTTTATATAAAATAGCTTCAAAAATCTGAAGTTCACTTTTGTTACTTTTCTCAAAGATGTTCAACGCAATAGTTATTGACCCACTTTGTATATATTTCTCAAGTTTTTTAAAAAGTTTGTGTTAAACAATACATGTCTCTGAAAGTATTCCAGATAGAGTTTCATAATTATCACGACGTGTGACACAATCGATGATGGAAACTTTATAATTTTTTTAATTACACTTATGAATATATTGAGTCAATTATTAAATTTACATCATACGATAATGTAAATGCTTGTATTGACACAGCAACAAATTTATTAAAAGTTAGTCTCAAATTTTCATATTACATTCTACATGACATGTTATTTGAGACAAATTTTTATCATTTTTTTTGTACTTTTATTTTGTCGTTCTATGTGATAAATATAAGTACAACTTGATAAATCGTAAGAGACTCAATGTTGCCAAATTACGTAATTTAATATACTTAAAGTCACCGTGAAGTTTATGTACATCAGTCTATTGTATATATTTCAAATATTGATCGCAAGTGCAGTAATGAATTTTACAGGATATCTAAAAATGTCTTCTGACTAAAATAATCGGCCAAACGACTTATTAAAATTAATATTATCGTCATATATGTAATACCGTCACGCGTAAAATCGCAAACAACTTCATGTCATTTACTTTACGTGTCGCACGTATCTTTGAGCCAACAGCCTATGCAAAGCGCAATGAACCCTTCCTGCAAGGAAGGGTTGAACTATCACGCGAACGATTCTGTCACAGTCGCGCAAGTGAAGGAATCGATTACCTTCGTGGGCCCCGATGTTACTCTATCCTTATCGCTAATCGTGCTAGTCATTTTACTTTTCAAGTAATACATGAATAGCGCTGCAAAGCCTCCCAAGACCTCCACGCCTTCGATTTGCCGGCTAGGAGCGATGCGGCTCTCGTCACGTGCCGCAAAGTCGATAAATCATCCGAATGCTGCCGCATACCACCGTCATTTCGTGCGATCCAGCTTTAAGACCTCCTTAAGCTCGGTCTCTGTGACGCGAAAGAGCGAGGGAGAGAGAAAGAGGGAAATGGAGAAAGAAGAGGGGGAGAGAGAGAAAGAGAGAGACAATGGCGATGCTATGAGGAAGCCGAGATCGTTTCGCCGCGATACCGACCAAGTGCCGGTAGAAATCGGGCGCCCCGTGGCCGCGACTTACACGGGAACTGGATCTCGCGATCAATGGCACGGCGTGTGCATTTTCATCGATCACGTTTAATCGCGGGGTGTACGTCGCGATCCGAAGTGGATCGTCGCGGGGAACGTTTTCATCGCCTCTTCTCGATAAGAGAGCGATAAACGCTCGAAAGATAAATTCCTCGTGTAAACAACGTCTAAATTAATCGCTTACACGGCCGTAAACACCCGAACACTATCACGCGCGCCGCTAATTACTAACACCCACGGGATTTACGACACGGAACTGCAATTCTGCATGGACGAATTTCGGACGGCCGCGTTTCCACATAGTCGAGGTCCCGAAGGCGCTCGCCGCTCTGGAAAGCGGAGTAAAACAATTTCGTCTGTAATTACATGGTTCCCCGTGCGCACGGAGAAGCGAGCGGCAATGCCTCGTTAATGCAACACCGCGCGCGGACGTGTTACGGGACAATGCTATGAGGAAGACGAGATCGTTTCGCGGCGATAAAGAGCGCAGCAGCGCGCCAGGGCGATCCGGTCCTCCCGACCTAATGTTGCCGGCTTGCGCGCCGAGCCGATCGCACGGCCGAGCACGAACTCCCGTGATTTCGACGCTATCGACTGCAAATGATTTACGGTACGCCCTCGTGTGGAACGGACGTTATATCGGCGATAGCGTCTCGCAGGCGCGTAATTATGTGAAGACACATTCATCGAGATCAATCGGTAAAATCGCGCCAAGTACCGCGTCATCTCACACATCCCCGGAATCAAGCGGGACGCGAACGGGCCCATTATCGACAATTACGCGAAAATGATCCAAGCCACGTGAAGTACAAAAAAATTTGATATACAATTTAAAAGACAATTTGATACACAATTCAAACACAATTCGAAAACTATAAATGGCACCGATGCTCTTCGCTCAAGAAGTCAAGCATGATCAATTTTCTTCTCTTTAAGGATATTCATTGACAAACTTAACTTTAAAAAAAAATCGATAGTATTTTCACTAACCCTTCGAGTGAAAATACTTCCACTTTCCACGTTTTAAATCCTGAATTTTACCTCAGGAAATTTAGGAAATATTCTTTAAATTCCTCGGAGTGAATTTCATTTAAAATGGCCACAGAATCACTTGAATTTGAGTGATTTTGTCATCTCAAGTAGCAAATTTTTATTGTCGCTTAGAATACCTCCACTTTCCACACGTTTTAAGATTTCACTTTAAGAAACTTAGAGACTAAAAAGTGAGACATTTTATTATATTAAAAATTGACCGAGTTCGTGGATGACCCGTCGCAAAAATCACGAGTTCAAACAGACATAAATTCCTGCTTCCGCAGCGCTTTGTGCGCATCGAACGTGCGCGTTGGCCCGCGAAATTTCGGTGCAAGTGTCTGAGCGTACACTGTCGTGTTCTACTGTTCTGCCATTCACCACGAACTGTCATTTACACGCTTCTGGCGCGAATATTTACGCGGCCGCATTCACGCCTTATCATAACTGATGTTACCGCAAACCGGTTGTAGTGATTGATATACTATCACGAGAACGCGCATCGACAGATCGTCAAATCACCATGTGCTTATCGATTTACCGAGGAAGATCGCTTTATCTTCGCGAGAGACCGCTTCATAGACGAAGAGGATGAACAAAAAAGAAAATTAAACGCGACGTTAATTATTTACGCGACGATCGTAATTAATTATCCTAACACGTACATATCGACAAAAAATGGAGAAAATCCCATGCATAAATAAACAAAGACTACACGGAAAAAAGAATATTCTCGTATTGGAAATATCGCTACTTTTTACATGTAAATCTTAAAATAAGATCATATAGTGTCAAAGGAAGATAAATAACTTCCGTCAGGATACTTTACATTTGCGTCACAGTACATGATTCGACAAAGAAAAGTATATTCTTATTATTCAAAAACAACTTTTATGAATGGGAAACATTGAGAATGTGTTTTTAAACGTCGGAAGAAGCTATTATTAATATTAAAATATTTATATTCTACTTCTTATATAATAAAACTACTAACATTCAAATAAAATTATAATACTGTTGAAACTCAAGATTCTGAAATTCTCCTGACGAAATCGTAAACCGATCAAAAAATTATGAACCGATATTTCTCATCGGATTCCTAATCAGATACCAAAATTCATTTTGATCGGAAATACCAGTTTGTTATTATTTTCTCGAATAATTTCTCTCTAGATATGCAATCTCGCCCAGTGTCAATTTTCAACAAGTCGACTTCGTACACTGAGGAAAAAATTACCTTAAAATCAACAAATATTTCTTTGATGGGTGCCATTGACATATTTACTTAAATCTAAATTCTGTTTATTTAAATAAAATATTGTTTACCTGATAAATATATAAACAATATTTGGTTTAAATAAAGCGAATTTAGATTTAAATAAATATGTTAATGGCACCTATCAAAGAAATATTTTTTAAGGTAATTTTTCCCTCAGTGTATAAAAGATACATCGAGCGTGCCTCAATTCGAACGTACTCATAGGCGTCCTCAGTAGACATTGAACTTCGAGAATGACCACTTGAAACCACAGCGACATCATCGATCAACGTAATAGCATGTAACGAGCTTACAGCGTATCAGTGTTTCGTATCGTATTCGACGACGTACGCGCCGGATGACTGAATAATTTATACTCCGAGAATGTGCCCGTTTTCCTCCCAGCGTGTGAGGTAAATCCACGAAGAGCGGCCTGCCAGTTTCTCGCCGAGAGAGTTTCCCGTGTCTGAATAAATCCGCGGGCTATAATCCGCGCCTTTCCGCGGGCGCGCGCGCGTGCAATGAGCGCGACTAGTCGGAATCGCGGAACGAGATGGAACGGCGATAATTTCGACTGTGATGCACGCCGCTGTCGGCGCGGCCGGCGCGCGTCCGACCGGACGATTATCTTATCACGCCGGCCGTCTAATAATCGTAAAGTCTCAATGAGTCGATGGGGGCAGACTCGATTTCTCCGTGGACAGATCTCAGCTTCTCGAAATAGCTTCTCGCCACGGGCTAACGGGACGGCACGCCCGGTAATTGTGCCGTTAAAAATGGCAAAATCTATTTAGCCGAGCGGTCGCCGTGAGGCACACACGGCCGGTGCTTCCTCCAATTTGTCACGCGTCCTAACGAGCATTCGTTTGCCGAGGGATTCTCGAGAGGAATCGCGAGAGAAGGCCGCGATTACTACATAACTCCGCGAAGGACTTCGCGTGCGTGCGAAGCCGATTCATGCGCCTGCCCGGCGCATAGTGAACGCGCGCGTAGCCGCATACTGCGCGAACCTGTAGCCGCGTAATATGCGCGCGATCGCTCCGCCATCAATTACGACCGGCGTGCGAGCTTGTTCGTCCTGCCTGGTTTCCCTTCTATTTCTGGTGCTCGCGCGACACGGCGCCGAGGAGGAGATGCGTCCATCACACCAATTCTCCGCGAGCCTTCGCCAAGAGCCGGCCGCGAAGTCAAATGGCAATGAGAGAAGAGATCGACGGATCGAGCGGATGCAAAGCGAAGAGAGAGAGAAAAAGGACAAGGGGGAGAGAGCGAGTCGTGAAAACGTGGGTAATTTTTACCCGGTATGTTTTCATTTGCCTGCAACGTCCGGAAAAATGGTCGAGATTCAATTCTTTTATTTTTAAACGGCGTAGAAAGTATCGAGGACAGATCTGTTAATGCTCTTGCGGTTCAATGATGAAAGAAGTAATGAAAAAACAAAACACGCGTTTCTAGAAACGGTTTGAGAAGTTAGTCCAAGTAAATTTTACCCGCGCTTAGGGTTCTAAGGTTCAGCCTTGGGACAAAGTCCCTTCAGACATGCAGTAGTAGGAGTACAGTATACATGTAAAAACGTATAATGTGCAAAGAGAAACAGAATATTATAGCCGCATATAACGTAACGACATAAAGTTACGGATGGAGAAATGAAAAGAAAAAGAGTACAAAACAAATTCTGGCTAATAGTCAAAGCAAAAACGGAGCACTGAAGCACGTATTGCAAAAGAGAAAAAGAGAGCAGGGCATGGAGTAAGGGGGAGGGGGGAGGGGACGGAAGAGAGAGAGAGAGAGAAAGTAAGCCGATGTCGTCGGCGAAATGAATCCAAGGCGCGCGCAAAGAGACACTCGTATCTGCCGTTGAGAACAGCATCCGGTCAGCTGATCCTCCTCCTCTGCCTCCTCGCGCCGCCGACTCGGGCCGATCGCGGGCAGGAAGAACAAAGGACGACACTCGGCATTAATCGTTTTATTTACGAGCCGTGCGGCACATTCGCGTATACGAAATCGTTCCGGTTCGTTAAACCGATCTTTATTTCAGCCGTTATCGATCTCGACTCGCGCTCGCGCGCGAGCGCACGCGCGAGCCACTTCACCGTTCGTCCCTTCCTCGGGCTCTCGTTTCGAGGACAAAAATGCCGAGAGCAGCATCCACCCGGCCGGTGCATCCTTGCCGCGGTTCACCGACCCGCATATGCTTTCCTCTCTCGTCCCTCTCTCGCCCCTTCCCTCTCTTTCTCCTCCTCCTCCTCCTCCGCTGCCGCCGCCGCCGCCTTCTTCTCCTCCTCCTCTCTTCCCTACCCGGGCGCATTCATTGTGCATCGTACCGCATGCATGCACGCGCGCGACCCGCAGTTTCTACGGTCATATAATTCGATCTGCATTGTTCGCCAATCGCCGATCGCTGCTTATGCAGACGTCGGCTGCTGATTGGCATAATTGATTCATTTAATCGTGACGGGGGAGGAACGAATAACTACTTGGCCGGTTGTCCGCGGGCAGACCGATCGAATCTCTCACCGTGAAAAGATCATGCGACGAACGCAATGTGTGGCTATTTATTTAATGGTGCATCAATGGAGTCGATATGCTGACAGATAAAGTAAAAGGTCTGCACGCTAATAATAAGCCTGGACTGACATCTAATTCTGGACTTTTGTTGTTTTGGTTTTTGAATATGACTACTTAAAATTTCAACGTAGAACATGTAAATGTAGAATGTAAGTTTTCTATAATAAAATTTTTTAATATTTATATTTAAAGATTATAACAATAAAAATGTCCAAAGTTAGGTGCTGTTCAGGCATTGGTATTTTTATTTTATCTTTCATGTTTTTCTATTTAGAGACTGATCTCAAGTCGAAATTCTAGCCCTATTTTCGACTTGAGCTTTCTAATATCTGTATATCTGAAGGGTACGTTTAACACACATGGAAACCGAAGTACTACTTAGCGCTTCTAAATGGGGCGCAAGGAAATACAAAATACCACTTGTAGGTTCTAAAAACGCCTCATAGTAAACATCAAATAGGATATTGAAATGGAAAGAAGGATCGAAAGAAGGATAAAAATTTCGGGATTTCTGATAATAATTCTTATATGATCATGTCTGATAAAGTCGTTCTATTCTCTCAGAAGAGATTCCGGGGAGACTGTTACTTAGCGCCTCCAAATGAGGCAGGAAACGCGGCGTTATCTCCACGAAATACATGTACTTCCGACAACGATTATCTCGCCGTAAAAGATAAATACTGGAAAATTCGCGCGAGTCCCCGGCGATTAAAGCAATTACCGTCTCGCACCGAGGCTAATTACGAAGCGCCGCCAATGGTAAACGCACGCGCGAGACGCAAGGTCGTTTCGTAGTTCATTAAGCGCGCAAAACATCTCGCGAATGGAAGCTCGCGGCCACCAAGCGCTCGCTCTTTTCTCTCTTCCCGTTCCTTTTGCTTTTTAATTATTATTCCGTCGGGCGTTATCGCGGCGCGTAATATGGCGGAAATGATGAAGGGAGGTAGGCGCGGCGCATCGAGCGGCGCAATTAAAAACGCGTATGATCGATAGGCAGAGCGGGTCACAGGGCAGCGCGGTGCGATCGGTTCTGCCCGGCGCATAGGCGAAAGAGCGGCTGTAACAGCGCGTTATACTTTCGGCCTTTTCGTGAAAGAGAGACACGACAACTTCGGAGCTCATCAGCTCCGAACCCTTGGGCGCGCGCGCGGTGAATTCAATTTAGATATCGCACCGACGTGCGTTGATGTACGACGGGCTCCGAGTCATTAAGCGGTGTCGGTCGATCGATAAATCGTAATCACCGTAATTGCAGCTACTCGTAAACCCGTTTTACTCGTTCATCCGCGTGGCGTATGCGCGCGCGCGCGCAGCCGTGTCCTGATTTCCGAACGAAACGCTAAGAATCTCGATCGTTCCGGCCGATCGACATTGCGCCTTACCGAACGAGGTCGAAAATGACGAGACGCTGAATAAAACGCATCCAGCAGACTCTCATCATTTTTATCATGATTATAAAATCTTATGATTATCATCATGTGAGACAGTGGAATGTGGGAATTCGATCTGCTCTCGATTGCATTCATGAGGCAAATACACATCATGGTTGAATCAACCATTAAATTCACATTGTGCACAATAGTGTAAATTTTTTGGTCATGTTGGAAATTTTAGAGAGAAATTTCTCAGAAGACAAAAAATTTATTAATAAATTTTTAAAGATTGTGTCCCCCTTATGAGTGATGTGTATGGCACAAGTGTTTCTCACACAAAGTGACGAAATAGAAATACGAAAAAGGAATGTCAAAAGAATGATCAAAGTTTGCTGAAGATAATACGTTATGCAAACTGTAATAAGGATATCTGGGTGCGACTTTTAATAAATTTGTAGCTGCATCGATATAACAAAAACTTACATTATTGCAACTTGTGAATTTAATGATTAATTCAATTCCGTATTTGCCTCGATTAAAATGTAATTAAGATATTGTAGAATTATAGTTGTTTTTAGCCCCAATCGTATTTTTGTTCTAACACGAGAATGGTAGTAGTGACATGCATTATTATCGATAACTCAGTAAATCTTAATAAAATGGTTTTCTTGACAATAATCTGTAGTGATTATTTCTCGATGCGATTATAATTACAAATACCAAACATTTCTTTTTCAATGTAAGAATTCGTATTTAAAGATCAAAACAATAAGGGATTATCCAGGAGTAATGAACTTAAATCCAGGAATAGGTACGTGTCCGAGAATTGGTGCTTTTAGCTTACAAATCGATAAATTTGCTACCAAGTTTACAAACAGCCGTTTATCTGGATAGCTTGGAACCGCGCGGGCCGTTCGCTTCTTCTCGCGCCGTGCAGGGGCGCGTCACCTCTCTCTCTCTCTCTCTCTCTCTCTCTCTCTCTCTCTCTCTCTCTCT
>NW_022639621.1:665715-688964 GCF_010583005.1 Odontomachus brunneus | reverse complement strand
TCTCTCTCTCTCTCTCTCTCTCTCTCTCTCTCTCTCTCTCTCTCTCTCCCTCTCCTTCAAGCGGAAACGAATCCGATTTACCGGTTACTAATTACAGTGCAATTTGCAAGGACGATAAATAACGCATTAACTCGCCGCGCTGCCGCCTGATCGGAGACCCGCGCAATAAAGCGCGCCTCGATGCATTTCCTCGATACTCGAAAACGGATGGCGGCCGCGCCCTCGGACACCCGGCATATCCTTAACTGTACAATCCGATTTTATAATTTGTTATATATTATGCGATCCGGTATGGAACGAGCGCCGTAAATCCCGTGTGCTGTTGACCCGACGAGCGCTGGACCGAGACCGGCGCGCGGACCTGCACGGCAGATATCTGCTCGACGGTCAACCGGAAGTAATTAAGGTTTCGACAGAGAATTCTGCGGATAAACGCTACGGTATGGCCAAAAAGAGCGACCACGAAAGACCTCGGGAAATTACGTTACATGTCCCCTCCCCCTCTCTTTCTCTCTTTGCCCTCTCTCTCTTTCTCTTTCTCTCCCTGTTTCTCCTGCAGTCTTAAATACTGCCTCGACACGGCCTACGCGTTATTCCTGTCCATGTAGAATGCCCCGTTAACGATTTAATATAGCGCTTCGTATCCTCCGCCTACTATAATACGCGAGAGACGACGTGCATCAGCGCAGCGGTGCAGCAGCCTTTACTTCTCGTAAAAGCGCTCGCGCAACCGTGCCGGTGTGTGATGCGTCAGCAACTCGCGATATATTTTCACGTGACCCGCGGGAACATTGTCCCGCGATATACAGTGGGTCGCAAAACGGTTTGGACACGATGAAGTTGGCAGCACACCAAACTGTCGAAACTGCGAACTTATGAACTTACTGAGAGAAAAAAGCGGTTGATCTAACTAAAATTACAATTTTTCCCGATCCCAACTATATTTCTTGTACTAAGATGCAATAATATGTAAAGTTATAATCACTAACATTATAGCAGAATTCAATAAAATATAATCTTAAGTACACAATTTGTAGTAATTATTTCTCTATCTTGTGATTATAAATATCAAACATTTCTCTCTCAGTGCAATGATAATATAATTAATAATATAATTAACACGAATACTAATTAATAAAAGCACTAAATAATAATAACAATCGCAATTAATAATATAATTACCAGGCGAACACATCGCAGTAATGACTCTTGATTTGGATAATTTCGTGAGGTCCCAACCTCATTATCTAAACAGTTTTACAATCCACTCTACAACACCTGCAATACCATATAATTGCTTCGTCCTTACGACATCTGACACGGCAGGAGCGCGCCTTCGAGAAATCACACACGCTGCGTACCGCGTCGTAAAAATTCCGGCACGCGATAGAGATTCGCAACATGAAGTTGCTTCATAACCGTCTAATACGCACGTCGAATGGAGATATGCAGCCTGCAAATACGATGCATTCCATATAAACTTCACGTCGCGATTACGGCATCGCGCGCGATCGCGCCAGCCAAGCCGTTCTTATCCTGATCGTATCGCGTATTAAACGTTTCCGCGATACGCAGCGCGCGCACAAGCGCGCATCTTCGTCCCGCGTTCATTATTTAATGGACTTCCTATGTTCAATGGACTGCAATATCCTGGACATTCGAGCGATCGTTTTGTCGGAAGATCCCGCAGTGAGAGATAACTTGGTTATTCCGTATTATGGTTAAACCATGCGTACGACTCACTTCCTTTTTCTCTCTCTCTCTCTCTCTCTCTCTCTCTCTCTCTCTCTCCCCTCTGTCTCGCCCTCTCCTCCTACTCCCACCCTCCCTTACTCTCTCTCCACTTAGACAGGTATTTATTTTTTGCTGTTGACTTTACTTCCTCCCCAAGCTCGGCTCGCGTTATGTGCTCAAGCATTATTATTACAATTATGTCATTACAATAATAGACAAGCGCGGCTCTTGATATGCGAGAGGTATGTGTTACGTTGATGGCGCATAACAAAACGAAGCCTAACAGTAAATGTTATTACATTTTCTTCTTTTTTTTCTAACGGGGCTACCGCGTTGACGCTTAAATTTCGCTTTCCTAACAGTACTCGGGCGTGCTCCATGCAAAAGGCATCTATTAAGAAAGAAGAGGTGTGTGGTTTAGCGAAAGAACTGTACACAAGCGCACTTTCCACAATTGTTTATGACGATGCGGCGTTATTATGTGATACAACGCGATACCCATCCTTCCGAATTGGATCGTCGCGCTTCCCGGCGGTTATTGCTATTCACAAGTTTATGTACACAAAAAAATATCATTCAGCTGTTAAGAAAAGCGACTAGTTTACTTTCCTTCTTTTGAGCAATGGTTGTCCTTGACAAAAAATATTTTCTAGAAAGTAGTCTTAAAATATACTCAATAGAACTTAAAATAAATTTTAGAATTTAAAATATACGTAAAAAATAATCGCGTAGCAAATTACAAAAATTCATTCTTATGTAGCCAAAAGAAGTTCTTCTCTTCACAAGAATATTGTAAAATTTTACTGAAGAGAAAAAGTTGGCTCGACTATGATCGTTTTCAAGGAACACTGCGTTACATAAAGCTTTCTTATTGGCTGCTTGTTATCTCAAAAGATATCTCAAATAATATGTAAAATGGTTTTGTGTAATACAGTGTTCTTTGCTGGAAAACAACCTCCATGTAATAAGCAAACCCAATTTTTGTCTTGACTGGATATTTTTGATTGAAATGTTAAACTTACTAAAATTCAGAATCTTGAATACAGAAAATTTGATGCAGTCACGATGAATTTATGACAGAAATTTTCAGATATGTAGACTTACATTGATAAAAGAATACTTGAGAATTTACTTGCGCGGGCGGGATATAAAATTTAATTTATTCGCAGAAATAAGCTTTATATTTTACAGAAGAGAAAATAAATTTTTTCAAGTATTGTTTTCTCAGTACATGAGATACTTGAAACATTATAACATTTACTTCTCAGTGTATTTTTCTACGCGTACATATATCACTCATTCTGTTTCAACGTATATTTATTATATCATTAATTAACGCTGCCGCATTTTCTTTTCGCGCAGATTATGTGTCGG
This sequence comes from Odontomachus brunneus, assembly GCF_010583005.1. Taxonomy (NCBI): domain Eukaryota; kingdom Metazoa; phylum Arthropoda; class Insecta; order Hymenoptera; family Formicidae; genus Odontomachus; species Odontomachus brunneus. The sequence goes on along the minus strand of NW_022639621.1, from coordinate 685,856 downwards.
GAGCGTGTCCCAGGATATGTCCACCGAGCGGTGAGCCCGTTTGCGGCAGCGACGGTGTCATTTACGCGTCGCAGTGCGAAATGCGGAAGAAGATGTGCGGAAAGGGTAAGGCACTTTTAATTATGACAGTTATTACCGTGCGCGCCGCGCAGAGTACGCTCTGGTTGCGCGCTGGGATTACCTTCTCTTCTCCTTCTGCTTCTCTTTCTTTCTTGTTTTCTTTCGATACGCCGATCTGGAACGTGTATCACGCTAAATGCCCGTATGATTTCGTTATACCGCTTTGCATATTAACCGACCGTAAAAATAGCGCGTGGTCGCGTTAATAGCGGCTTATCGAGAAATACAAGCGCAACGGGCGCGCTTCAATTACAATCACGGAAACGACGAAAGCGCCGACCTTCATTCGTCAGTCTCACGCGATATTACCGCGCTGCGCGCGGACGATCACGATGAAGAGATTCCTGTCATATTCTCCTTCTCTCGTTCTCTCTGTCTTCTCTCTTGCTATCTCTCTATCTCTCTCTATCTCTCTCTCTCTTTCTCTTTCTCCCTATCTATCTATCTATCTAGCCAACCGCGATGGGAGTCTAGGCGGTAACGAGGATTCGCTCATTTGTAAAACGGACGTCTGCGATCAATTATTCGCGGCGCGAAACGAATCGCGCGGGTTTCCTAGAGCGTCGAAACGGGCTATTTACGCGTTATAGAGCGCGCGGGGTGATTTGTTCGCCGTTGGACAACGAGGTCGTACACCCGGGAGAGAGATCTCGTTTCGCTCGATGACTCGCACGAAATCTATCCGCGTATCTCATTATTTCGCCGGTGCGCTCGTTTAGGCGTTACCGTGGCCACGGAGAAGACGGCTTGCCTGAGGTCATCCGGTAGCAAGTGCGAGCATCGCTGTCCGGGCGATCAAGATCCGGTATGCGGCACCGATGGGCGTACCTACCTGAACAAGTGCATGCTCAGGGTGGAGATCTGCCGGGTCGGCATCGAGCTGTCCCATCTCGGGCCTTGCAACAATATTTCGGCCCACAGGGAGAATTGCCCGGTCTCGTGCGACTTTGCGCCGCTCGACGGACCGGTTTGCGGAAGCGACGGAAACGTCTACAAGTCTACGTGTCAGATGAAGCTGCTCACTTGCGGGTAAGTCGCGTATGTGAACCAACGGCCGATTATCGCCGAGAGAGAACGCGACGTGGAGTAAAACTGTCCGTTCCCAGACAGACACACTTTATCCTGAACATTCTTATTGTTCCGCTCTTCAAACTTTCAACCTAGAATATATGTACACAAGATCTGACCGATTAATGATAAATCGTTGCGTACACGTAGAACTCATCAAACTGAAAGCAAAATTTCTTTCACAAACAGAGCCACGTAAAATTTTGAGTTATTAATTAAAGAAGGTTGCCAAGTGATCACGCGCGCAATCATGCATCAGTCTTTTTTAATTAATAACTTAAAATTTTATGCAGTTGTTTGCGAAATAGTAGAAGAATTTTGTGTCCAGTTTGATGAGTTTTATCCTGTATATAACGGATGTGTCATAAATTGTTAGATCCTCTGTACGTATATTTTATGTTAAAAGTATAAATATTCGTATTTAAAGGCCGACACAATAAGAATATTCACGATTAGGTACGTACGCACAAAAAAATACATACTACATTCAAGTAAATATTACTTGTTCCAAGTATTTCATAAATTTATGTATCCACAAATCTGTCATGATTTTTCATCATAAGCATTAAATTTATTCAAAATGCATCCCAAATGCTAGTAAGTTTAGTATTTCAATTAGAAATTATTAGTATCGGCAGAAGGCAGCTCCAAGGAGCCGCTCAAGGCATTCAGACCAAGATCCATTATGTTGGATTCAGAATGTTAAGTTAAAACAAAAATTCGGTTTGCTTACTATATATACAGATTCGAACCAATTTTTTTCAACAAAGTTTTATAATATTCTTGTAAAGAAAATTAATTAATTAATTCTTCTTTTAAGTACATCGAAACGAGTTTTTCTTAAATTTGTACATGAGTATATTTCATAAATATATTTTAAGGCTTTCATCAGGAAATTTTTTCTTAAAGATAACCATCACTTAAAAGAAAGAAAGTAAACCGATGTCGTTTTTCTTAGCAGTAGAATGATATTTTTCTGTGTGTATTTCCGGGCATCAAGTTTCTCTACGTATCCCACCAATTTTGTCCAACGATTCGTTAGTATTTACTCGCGATTACGTCGTTCACACTTCGCTCTGACATCTTCTTTACCTCTTTTCACACGAGAAGAAAAAAATGCCTTCTCGACTGTGCGAATAGATTTCTCACTGCAGTTCACTGCAGCCGTCTCTCCTCGTAAAATGTGTGCGCGTAGCGCGTACTGTACCGCGAGTAGAGGTGGCGAGGGGGAGAGGCGGGCGAGGGGTGAAGTAAAAGGGGAGGAGAGAGAGAGAGAGAGAGGAAGAGTTTGTTCGCTAAGTCTAACATAAAACTAGCCTCCGCCGCAAAACCACTTTTGACTTTTTGTTTTCCCGTTCGCAGCCAAGGCGTCGTGCGTACGAATAAGAAGCATTGCCAGACCACAAGACATTGTCGTGAATCGTGCTGGCGTGGTGCCAAGCCTGCCTGCGGTAGCGACGGCATTTTGTACTCGAACACCTGCAAAATGCGAGCGAAGAACTGCGGGTAAGCGCAGCTAGTCCGGCAGAATCAGCCGGCCGGAATCGTCGTGGCGTCCCGCCCCAGCGGGATCCACCTAGTAAAAATCTCGCGAGCTCTCGTAACCCTCCGCCGTTCCCCTTCCTTACCCCCTATCCGCGCACTTAATCATTCATGAATCGCTTCCCCGCGCTCTTCGTTATAAACCCTTCGCGCAGCTTCAAGAACACTCGAGCTGCCTCGCTTGCTTCTCAATCAAGCTAATCGTCCCTCGCTTCTTTTCAGGGAGATTTTTGCGCGAGCATCGATTTGCTATGATATTGAATAATTACGCGACCTAAAACGTCTCACGATAACCGAATTATCGTCTAACACGTCCGATGCAATTTTCCTACCCGTAACTTCTTGTTGATATTCAACCTTGGATCACGTAATTTATAATTATAATTTCACGCATTGAGAAAAAATGTTTGTTATTTGTAATTATAATCACATAGAGAAATAATTACTATAAATTATGATCAAAAAAATCTTTTTTTCTCATTAATATTCTACTATAGTATTAATGATAATAACTCTGTGTGTGTTACTAGACTATATTCGTGTTAAACCTAGAAAACTTTTAAGAGAGTCGTCAACTCGGTCAGGTAACTTGATCACGCGCTATATTTGGCGCCATAGACACTCATAGCTTTGAAAAGAGGTTAAAATAACAATTTGAGGAGTGAAATAGTGTTAATGTAGATAATGTAAAAAATCTATCAAAGGAAAACATGAAATATCACTGATTAGCACTATCCATTAACACTATTCTTCTCTTACTGTCATCTTAACCTCTTCTCAAAGGTACAGATGTCCATGGCGCTCTCAGCCAATCAACGCGCGAACAGATCACGCGCGAGTTGACAACTCTCTTATTGAAGACCCTCTAACTAAAAAATATGATGCATGAAGGCCCTTAAACCAAAAAATATGATTAGGGCCAGAAATAACTATAATTTTCGATAGATTAGCTATTTTGTTTTTTTCTCTCAGATAACTCCACCGAGAAAACTTGAGCGACATATTCATCGAACTGTGCTTTTCAGTAAACACGTCTTCGAGGTGCCGATGTCGTTCTGCGTGTCCCGGGAACGGACGTCTGGGGGTCAATCGAACGCCTGTCCCCTGGACTGCAAAAACGAGCCGGAAGTGTCGGTGTGCGGATCGGACGGAAGTATATATAGGAATGAGTGCGAGATGCAAATGCTAAACTGCGGGTACGTATTTGTCGCGGTTGTCGCTGCGGCGCGCGCACAGACATTTGCTCCTCGTTAAGTCGAAATTATAGGAGACAAATAATCGCAGAACTCGTTCTCACTCGAGAAACAAAATACGGCCGTCGGAGCGCCGTCGCGCGAATAACCGATCGCCGGTCGTAAATCTTGAACAAAGTATTAATCAACAGGCATGCGAGAAGAAAGGTAACGGTAGTGGACTTCGAGAAGTGTCGGTCCCGACTAACGAAATGCATGAAGCAACAGCAGAGGTGCGGAAGCGAGGTGGATCCGGTTTGCGGTAGCGACGCGAATACCTACCCGAACCAATGCCATTTGAACGTGGCGGTTTGCTTGTAAGTTATGCTTATTCAATTATCGCGACAAATAGCCGTAGTTATGCAAGAGTGACCCAACCCACATGAAGTGCGTTTCGAGAAAAATGAAGATTAACGTTTGATGTGACATGATTTAAGAAGTATAGAAAACGCTGAGAGAGAGAGAAAGAGAGAGATTCTTCGCAATCGCTCAACGAATCAAGCATAGCCAATTTTCTTCCTTTTAAGAATATTCAAACAACTCTTAAAAAAAGAACAAAAATGATACAAATAGTCGGGGGAATAAAAACTGTTTTTTAATTAATTTTAGCCGCCCATAAAGCTTGGATCTTTTTTGATTTATGTAGAAAGAGATACGGTCTACTTATTGGTAACAAAAACTCAAAAATCATAATTTTGTAAGTTGGATCATTGCATAACTATGGCCAAATATTACCTGTAGATATAAACGGAATAGTAGGAGTTAAAGTAGCCACCGCGATTGTGATTGCGACAATGTCGCTCACTCGATCAACCAATAAATCAATCAATCGATAGATCGATCGACAAAATCGTTTAATCCTCGTCGACTTTGACGCGTTTCAGAAAGGGCATCCAATTAGCTCACGTCGGCGAGTGCACGACCTTGAAGGAGATCGAACAGTGCCCCGAAGACTGCGCCGAAGTACCCGAGGAACCAGTTTGTGGAAGCGACGGCAACGTTTATCGGTGATTAAGAGAGTTATTTGGATTCCAGTATGTCCGGCTCCGACGGTTTTAAGGGCGTGTGAATCTCAAATGATCGTTCGTTAAGAGAAAGCTACCCAACAGGAGGCTACAGGGCCTTCTTAAAACCCGCTATATTCGCCGATAAACTCTGACTCGAGCCAAATGAAGCGTCATTTACCGATTTAAATTCCAGAAGTTCCTATCAAGTTATAAAAAGACATGTCGGAAACGACTACGCTAAGAGATAGGAATGCTTGAAAATTTATTTGTGGGATATAAAATTTATTCATAGAAATAAGCTTTACATCCCGTAAATAAACTTTCAGGAATTTGTCGCAACTGTGCGCTCAACCGGCTATTACATTCGTCGCAAAAGCTGCGACTGAGTTCCCTTCTCTTAACTTTTCGAGCGCGACACTGATTCGCAAAGATCGAAGTTGGAAACACGCGGACAAAAGGTCTAGAGTAAAATATCCAAAAAAAGGAAAATTCGAGTCCTCTCTCTTGGACTGAGCGCGGCGCGTCGTAACGAGGGTGATCGTCAAAAGAACCGAGTAGCGCGAACGGGCTGTTCCGCCTTCATGTTTGCGGATACATCATGCGTGCACTCGTATGCATTTTAGATCCCTCTGCCATCTGCGACGTGAGACTTGCGGCCAGAGGGTCGTTCAAGTTCCGGCGCAACATTGTCGCACCACCGCGCTCTGCAACCAGATCTGCACCGGGGAGCGCCAGTTTGTTTGCGGCTCCGACAACAAGCTCTATCGCAACGAGTGCGAGATGAAGAGGGACAATTGCGGGTAAGCCGCCTGACCGCGTAGCACTGTGTTTGCATGTTTCATCGGAGCGTGGCGCGGTTATGCGTTGCTCTTGTTATACGATATACGCAAGCAGTGAGCACTTTAATCGATTAACCCTAGAACCCTAAACATGTGTAAAATTCAACTAGACCAGCTTTCCAAACGTTACCGTTCTTAAAATCATGTGTTTTGTTTCCTATTTAACTTTTTTCAACTTCATTGAATCGCAAAAACACTCATAGATTCATATTCCTCGATGTTTTCTACACTAATTAAAACAAGAATGAAACTTCGATTATTTCTAAAAATGAAAACGCAAATGAAAATTCGCTGGACAAAATTTATCTATGTTTAGGGTTTACGCAATTTTTTGATGTTCTAAAGTTAAACCCTCCCTGATTTTTTCGCGGAAGACTCTCGCTCTCTTAAAGTGAATCTGTAAAAGTGTTTCTGATCGAATCAGTAAAAAGACTATTTCGCCGACTATTTCAGTATTCGCTGATTTTCAGTGAACACTCGCGATTTTATAGCACTTATATCTCGCTGACTTCAACCAGTGGAATTCAGATTTCACTGCAACATCCGTGATATATAAATTCGTTATACGCTTTACTAAATCCAACTTTCTGCGTTTGTGACGATGGAAGTAACGGTAGTTTGCGTGCAGTGACACTATCTGTGTTTATAAAGTGCACACAGAGAAAAGGACATTTTTACTTGGAAAACATTATTTTTTTATTTTCAATTAAAGCACGGATGGAAAAAGCAACGAGTAATATTACTGTTAAGAAAGTGCGAGAAAAGTTCTCACTTTAACTAATCAAATATTTAGAGTCAATTATAATTCCACTAATCATTAATCTTGAAGCTATGATTACTCTTAGACATTTTTTGTGAGGTAAAATAAACGATCTAAATCAATGTTTTGAATCTTCTACCGTCGACGAAAGTAATTGAGTTATCTCGGGGAGAGGGGGCGTGATTTTGATTCTTATTTATACCTGCAGTGGTATGCAGCAAGAATTTCCGTCTCATATAATGGAAAGGCACAACTCACGCGCGTGATATTATATACGATTTAATTGCTTCATTGGGAGAAAGTAAGGAAACTAATAATTAGCGTACGAATTGATTTGAATGCGTCCAAGAGAACGGTGCGTTTCGCGTCACGCGTGTGTAATTGCATTGACCGCGATCGTGCTTTTTCCGGATTATACTTTCGAAGACTTTCATTACGCCCGATCGCGCGTTAATACATACGCCACGAGGCATCACCTCGGAAACTGGTCCCCGAGAAACGGTTAATCCGAGTTAGTATCACGCGCGTGTACGATGAAAGTCAGCCCGCGATTTAGCGCGGGGCTGGAGGGAAGAACCGCTCCATTGCGTCTTCTTTACGGAAATAATAAACCACTTCTATCGGCCGCCGCGCGGATGTTTGCGATCGCCGCTATTCAAACACATGAGAGGAAAGTATCCTACTTCGGAGAACGCGCGTAATTGAACACAATCGCACAATCGCGAAAGTAGAAATTAGCGGTGCGCGACCTATTTCCCCAAAGAAATCCTTTGCTATTTTCGACCGCTTTCTAACGCGTGACGCTTGCGACGCGCGTCCAACGAATATACGTGCGCGTGACAGGTGGAAGATCGGTTAACAAACAGGTGGAAGATCAGTTGATAGATAAATGCCGGTCGAAGTACACCGAACTCTCAAACAACTCCTAACATACGACTTTCCGACGAACAGAGCAGAATAACGTTTAACTGTTGTAGCTCATATATCAATGTAAGGGAGATCGGAGCTAGATACCCTTTATTTTAGGATTTCAAAGTTGCAAGTTCTCAAGCAACTAATTGCTATGGCTGAGTGTATCAATATAAAGTATGAACATAGAGGCAACCTTCTTCTATATATTAATGCCCACCACAACTCTGTTAACTGTATATTTTATTTTGTAATAAAATATGAACATGTAGCAATCATGGTAGCCATCTTGCCCTGATACCGGGTTCAGTTGTTCAGTAGCACAGGGCAAAGCAAGCCACGTATGAAACATGTATCCTGATTAGTAGTTACCCGGTCTCCCCTATCAGTAATGTTAATACGCGTCTCAAGTCGATATTCATAGTCCAATTTCGTATTTAAGATTGTCTTAAGTTCATCTTCGTAGACAATGAAACAATCTATACTTAAATATCTAAGGATGAACTTAAGGCAATTTAAATATAAAATCGAGCTTTAAGCTTAATCTACAATGTGTTATTTTCTTCCTGTTTCTTTATTTCTTTCTGACTCAAACCTTAAGCCTTAAGCCTGATCTACAATATGCTCTTTGCTTCTTGCTTCTTTCTCTTTATCTCTTTCTGACTCAAACCTTAAGCTTTAAGCCAGAAAAAGGCAGAAGACAAGAAACAAAATGCAAAGAGCATATTGTAGATCAGGCTTTAAACTAAAAAAAGACAGAGAACAAGAAACAGGAAGCAAAGAGCACATTGTAGATTCGGTTTTAAAGCCTGATCTATAATGTGTTCTTTGCTTCCTTTCTTATTTTCTGTTTTCTTGTTTTCTGTCCTTTTTTAGTTTATAGTTTAAGGTTTGAGTCAAAAAGAGATAAAGAAAAAGTAACAGAAAGCAAATAATACATTATAGATCAAGCTTGAAGCCTGATCTACAATATGCTCTTTGCGTTCTGTTTCTTGTCTTTTATCTTTTTCTGATTTCAGCCTGATCTACAATATGCTCTTCGCTTCCTGTTTCTTATTCTTTATTTTCTTCTAACTACAAAATCAAGATTTAAATAAAAAAGAGATAAACAGAAAGAAATATAAAACAAAGAGCACGTTGTAGATCAAACTTAAAGTCTGATCTACAATATGCTCTTTGTGTTCTATTTTTTGTCTTCTGTCTTTTTCTGACTTAAAGCTTAAGGTTTGAGTCAGAAAGAGATAAAGAGAAAGAAGCAGGAAGCAAAGAACACATTGTAGATCAAGCTTTAAGCCAGAAAATGGCAGAGAACAAGAAACAGAAAGCAAAAAGCACATTATAGATTAAGCTTTAGTGTTGTCTATTAAGTGTGGAAAGAAAAACCTGAATTCTCTCTTCACAGGAAACACGTTTATGTGGTCCCCATGAAGAGATGTGTCCAAGGCTTCCTGTTCCGTGGCTGCCAGAAGATCTGCCCGCCTTACTACGACCCCGTGTGCGGCACCGACGGCATGACGTATAGTAACGAGTGTTTCCTAGAGATCGAGAACTGCCGCAGCAGAAGTCTCGTCACGAAAAAATACCACGGAGTTTGCGGTCAACCGACAGAGGAGCCGAAAAATTATCTGTACTAAGTTCGACCGATCTAGCCACGATTTGACAAGGTGACAGGAGAGAAGAAATCAGCAAAATAAAAAAAAAAAAGAGGAGAGATCGAGAAGATAATTTAACTTGTAGCTCCCAGAACCGGGAATTGACGATTGCTATGCATTCATTCGTCATGAGTATTCAATCACTCGGCGAGCTAACTGCAATTTCGCTGATCGATCGAATATTCGCTCTGCTGTTCGCGACAATCTAGACGCACCATCGTGATGAGCGATGCGATAGAGAATAATTCGCGCGAATTCGGCTACACTCGACTTTGACGACCGGAAACGCACTGAATGTCTTCTTCCCACGGAGGAAAACGCGCTCGGGAAAAACGAGCATCTTGCCAGTCGCAGTCCGGATTGTTATCGTATTGTTACTGCTATTATTACTGTACTTCTATGATAATAATATTGCCGCGATTGCCGATCCTTTCTCGGACGTTACTTTGCACGATTGCGAAGCGATTTCGCGCCATTACGATTAATGCAAATCGGCATTTTGTATGAGGAATTCGGCAGATAATTGCCTGTGATAAATTTCGAGAAATTGTTTTTGATGCTTTGCAAATCGAGAGAAGGGTCGCCAGTCGCGCATCGATATAGTCCTTTCGATATCTTCGCACATAATTGACGGTATAGACTCATTATTATTTATTGTAGCATTAATCATTGCATACGACACACGATTTCATTTTTTCATAGCTGCGCCCGTCGTTCTAATTATGGCTATTAATGTATCTCGACGCAATGTTGCCAGAGCGTACTCTTACTCAATATTGTGCTATTGTATCTTCTTCCGATATGTGATGTGTGTTCAATTGACTATATATATATATATATATATATATATTATTATATTATATCATCATTGCAATTTTTTAATTTATTATCGAGTATGCGAGAATCTTTCTTCTGTATCAACACTAACACTGTATACGCTTCCAACGTCAATAATAAATCATATATGTATATTTTAAGATATACAAGTGTTATATCTCTATGTGTGTATGTGTGTGTGTGTGTATGCACGTACACTATGAGAGAAAAAATGGCTAAAAAATAAAAGATATTTACTCGGAGTATAAGGAACTAATAACATATTTACATATACCGATATAAAATATAAAATAAATACATAATATAAATATTACACATTGATAAGAATATAAAATAGTTTATAGATAAGAAAATATATTTTTAAAACATATATATTTTTTTTCTTAAAATCTTGAGAAAACCTCAGCTTCACATGAAAACAATTGTTTATTGTTCTGCTTAAATAAAAGAATTGAATTTAAGCAAATATGCTATTTATACACCGAATAAATATTTACTATTTTTTAGATATTTTTTCCTCTCAGTGTACAACGGCAATAACACGTTATTTGTTCATGTCTATTTTCGCAAAAGTTCCAAGAAAATTGACATTGGAGGACAATGTTATAAAAAAAAAATAAAGCATGCAGTAGGCAAGTTTATTACTCACCAAACGATGCTACGAAGCTGCTCGATTGGCGCCAACCGGCTTCACGACTCCAACAAATTACTGTCCTCGAGAACGGATATAGAGATGGACGAAACACGACGAACGAGAAGCACTTTCGCGATACTCATTAACGACAATCGCCCAATATTTGATTCGACACTCCCTTGACCTAGATAGAACAAAAATATTGATAACGTTATCATCTGTTACTAAAAGTATCGATTTCATGTACATAAAGTAAACTCAGATATAATAGCTGAAATGGAGAAGATAACCATAGTCTGGAATTTCTCCAATAATTACTAAATTGATAAATACGTTTTAACACATGAATGTACGCACATAAAAAATTATGTTTATAACAACAATGTGTCTTATACTTTCCATCACACTCTATCTTTCGGAGCTTGTAACCGCATATAATGCTACGTAAATGTTGGATACTTATTTTGTTTGTAGAGAAGTTTCTTGTTAATATTTTGATCGCATGTACCAAGTTTGCACTTATATTTATGCAAAATCTATGTGTAAACAAAATATATGCGAAGAAATACGATAAAAATGTTATGATCGTGCAAAGATGATTATAGGTTATAATTTCTAAAATAGTGCGCTTCAATAATTGCTAAAATAGTGCGCTTTTAATAATTCCAATAATTGCTAAAATAGTCACTTTCAAAGATAATCGATATTTATATTAATAAATTTATATTATATAATTTTATTAACATAAAAAATATATATTATATATATTTTTTCTTAAAATCTTAAGAAAACCTCAGCTTCACATGAAAACAATTGTTTATTATTCTGCTTAAATAAAAGAATTTAATTTAAGCAAATATGTTTAAAACATTAATTATATTAAATTATATTTATTTTTTATATATTTTATATTAATAAATATCGATTATCTTTGAAAGTGACTACAAAAGCGCACTATTTTAGCAATTATTGGAGAAATTATAACTTATAATCATCTTTGCACAATCTTAACATTTTTATAGTATTTCTTCGCATGTATTTTGTCTACACATCATTTGTCTACACATAAATTTTGCATAAATATAAATGCAAACTTGGTACATACAATCAAAATATTAACAAGAAACTTTTCTACAAACAAAATAACTAACCATTATTTACGTAGCATTATATGCTGTTACAAGCTGCGAAAGATAGAGTATAATGAAAAGTAATACAAATATACACAGAAAAAGGATAAAGTTTAATTTACAATGTGCTCTTTGCTTTTTCTTTATCTGTTTCTGACTCAAACTTTTAGCCTTAAGCTAGAAAAAGGCAGAAAATACGAAACAGGAAGCAAAAAGCACATAGTAAATCAAACGCAGGAGCTAAGATGCAACTGTGACAACTGCTAAAATATGACTGTATCAATAGCTACGATGCATCATTGAAATAGGGCCAGCTAATATCGTTGCTCTCTATCAAAACTAAATTTATTAACTGTTTGAATTTCAGCGTTACAGCAAAATATATCTGCTGCTAAATAGAAAGTTTCCATTGCCACGAAATTGCTTTTCTTTCAAATTGCGCTTTATACCCGTCACAAATATAAAACTATGTTTCGCGTTACAAATCTAAAGCAAAATTTTGTTTTTTAACACGGAAATTGCTTATTACGACTCTAGAAGAGGTCCTCTAACACGGATTAATGAGTACTTTAATGGAAAACACAGAAATCGATGTCTTTCATACTTACATGACTACGTTATTTAATCTTTACTCCACAGATTTCATATTTGTCGGAAGCGCGGTAATTTTCCCTTTCCAATGGTCTTTGTTTCAAGTCGCCACGACGTCTACAAGTGGAGATATTCGCGATTGTGTCACTCCGTATTTTCGATCGGCCGGCGTTATCGCTACCGCGCGAGCTGCGACACGCGACGCGGCACGCGGTCGTTACTCCCGAAAGTCACCTTACGCACTGTGTACGTGACGGATAGCGAGCCCGCTACCCCCCCCCACTCCGCGGCTCCGCGGAGGGGGGGGCTGCGTCACGCGGTCGTTCACCTCACATTACAGACAATACAGTGTACGAGAGTAAGTGCCGAATTTCGAGCTTGAACTTTTATTGGTAAGACTGATTGATATTTATTAGTTTAATTGAGATTAACTAAGATTTATTAATATTAGTGAAAAGAATTCTATAAGATAAATCCCTTAAACGGTGTCTACAATGAGAACTTAAAATAAAATTTAAGCTTTAAGCTTTAAGCCGTAAAAAATTGACCAGTCACAATCAAATATGAGGAAAATAATCAGCTGTGATTATTCAATTTCTTGCGACTTAAAGCTTAAGTCTTATGGTTTAATTTCTCATTGTAGACACTGCTTTATAGAGTTTAATGCTCAAGATTCACACGCGCTTTGAAATTTAGAAATAGTTAATAATATACGTTTATTTGACAGACAAACGTATGCTTTTAATTAAGAACTAACAAATTTGTATCTCTCACAGCGAATACATTTAACCTGTGATACGCCATGTCATGTGCCAACTCGTAATAGTGACAGCAAAACGAAACTTTTAGCGAAATTCGAATCAGTCATTGAGATTTGATAATATTAACAAATCATTTTTTTACGTGCAATATTACGCGCTGTCGAGTTACTGATTTTGAAAGTTAAAATGCATCAATGCGGAAAATAATTAAAATTTCAATGATAAAAAAACTCTTTTATCATCATAATAAACAATCGCAGTGCAAACCGCATAAATAACGTACCATGTTCGTAAATAAAAAATCACAAAAATGCGGATCGACTGTGACAAATGAAATGGATTCCATATGCACAGAAGGAAATATTAATCACAAAAGTCCATTCTATTATCAAAATAAGCAATTGCCGTAGAAATCGTATTAATGTTATGTCGCTCTTTATGAGAAATAAGACCCGAAAATTCAGGGCGATTGTGACAGATGATATTCGTGCGCGAAAAAAAGATTTTGACGTCCTTTCTACTGTTATAATAAACAATCAGAATGAAAATTGTACTGTGTTGCGTACCATGTTCTGGGAAAATAAGCTTCCAAAGTTTGACACACGTCAGGCAAATGGAGAATTCCCGGTAACAAAATTCCCTGGAAACAAAATTCTAACGATAAAAAATGTTTCTAATATCATAATAAGCAATTTCCGTCGAAAACGCATTAACGTAACGTCCCATGTTTGCAAGAAATAAGTCTCGAAAATTTGCGGATCTAAAAAACGCTAGGTTCAATATAATCCTCTAAAAGTTCGATTCTAGATGTAGAGATTTCAGATGTAACCCGTTAGAAAGCTGAAGTTTTCGTATATTTGTCGAAAATGTAGTCATTCTTCTTGACGTGTTTAAGATCGATTAATAAAACGAAGTACAGAAATAATGATCATCATTTAATAGCGCAATTGGAACTATCAATATATTGAATAGAGTCTGTAAATAAAATATAAGGAAACTTTCGTGTAAAAAAAATATCTCGCATCGATATAACTTTCTTTATTTCCGAGATTTTAATCGCGAAAATCAGTAACAAACCCATCCAAAAAATGCAAGGTTACCAAGTAAAAGCAGTTGAATACATCGTGCAATTTGCTTATTGACGTTGTTGTACGTGTTACCGAGTTATTTGTCATGAAAGTTTAAAGGCGACTAAAAATTGACGCGACACAAGTATACGTAATTTCATTCAACAGTGTGGACTATTGTCTCACCTTGTTCTATGTCTTCCATCCTTGCTTTCCAATCAAGCATCCTAGCTTTCGGTCGCTCCGTCTTCTTCTTATTATTATTTTATTTGGACTCAGACTTATCTTTTGTCCTTTCATCCAAGGTCCCGAGGTCACGAATTCCAAAAACATGAAGTCCAAACTGTTCAAACACGTCAACGTAATGGCGGTTACTCAGGCGCTCCGTCGTGAATACTCTGAATATTTGGGCGAGTTTTTTAATTCATGCGATGGATCCATCGATGAATTAAAAAACTCGCCCTTTGCTAAAGCTTAATCTACAATGTGTTCTTTGCTTCGTGTTATTTCTTATTCTCTGTCTCTTTCTAGCTTAAGATTCAAGTCAGAAAGAGAGAAAGTGAAGAACATATTGTAGATCAAACCTTACTGCAATAACACGAATCGACACGATACTTTTCTTGAAACGAGTCAGGCCTGCAATCAAGAGAGAAAGAGAGAGATAAATACTTTCCTTGAAACTCCCGACTGTCTGTTCCACGACACAGCAATTTCGAGCGTTTGTTTGACAGCATCTCATTACGACGGACGCGCGAGACTTGCTTTCGACACATCTGATGATGTCCATGCATAATATTGACCTGCAACAGATCGGCGATGCGAGACACAACGCGACTGACAACTCGTATTTATAACCGACATTTTGACACGACAAGCGCGCGATACTCCTCTTGGAACACTCGATTATCCGTTTTGCAACACACACATTTCGGGCACTTGTTTGACGGTATCTCGTAACAACAAACGCGAGAGACTCACCTTCGACATTGCTGGCGATGATTCGGATGCGAAACTCGCTTAAAATGGGCCGAAATCGTGAAAAGCTGAGGACGATTCGTAGAATACGTTATTCCTGCGCGATCGTGTTCGCTCTCTGCAGCGGTGCCAACTCATGAAAAGAACTCAGCACCGGCTGTACGATAGGCGGACGAATAAAGGGTTTAAGGGTCACTATTCATAGTCAGATCTTAAGTCTTAAATTCATCTTCAGATGTTTCATAAACAATAAAATGATTCGTATAGCATTCGTACAGAAAATAAACTTGAGACGATCTTAAATGTAAGATCTGAATATCGCCCTAAGAGATTATTAGACCCGTTATTTCTGCGACGTGCGAGTGAGTTCCAAAGTCTTCGCTACGCGTCGCCACTTTCTTGAACGCAGTAGAATTCTCAGGAAGGAAGTATATGAATGAGAGTGAATAAGAGAAAAAGTGCTGCATGCTTCGTCGTTTCAGAGCTTCTCTCTCATTTCTCTTTACTGGAGTTTCTCTCTTACTTCTAGCACATCATCTCTAAAAATGTTGAATAAATCGCGACCCAATTAAGAATCATCATGTATTGTTCCAACTCTAACTAAAGAAACTCTAAAACAAAAAATCAAGAAGTCGTGTTACAATTAAATAATGGATCGAATGCACCCTTCGCTTTATCAAGTAGTAATACTCAACGACTCAGACGTCCTTTTATCATTTTCGTTACCAGCGTTACACATGTGTGTTACACAATAATTTTCACGAGAAACTAGCATCATATGTGTGCGAACGAACATTTTTTTCTATACTGAGCTTATCAGACTAAATCTTTTTACACAATTATATAATAAAAAGAAATACAAAATCGTCTATGGGGAAATCTCCTCAAATGAACTCTGGTAGCGAACATGTTATTTTGTCATAAAATATTGACATAACGCTCTTGAAAGAGTTAACAAATGTGGAAAAGAACTACATGATTGTTTTTGATTTTGTTTACACCGAATATGGTATGCATACTAAATAGTAACTTTCTATTAAATAATCTTAATATTGACAATGCATTTATGTTATAATTTCTCTTTCAATAACGTAACTGTACATGCAATATATATTGTATTGCACTTACATTATTGAGTAAGAAATTGTAACATAGATGTAATGATACTGTTTATTTTATATTTACTAGATAATTATTGTCTTAATATTATAAATAAAATTTGTTAATTAATAATTTCATTTCACCAACAATTTTGTCAATTCAATATTTAAACTATTTAAGAAAGAGTGAGAGAGAGAGATTCACATATTTGCTTACATTTGTTATATTATTTCTTTTTCTTTCCCTTTCTCAAACAGCACATAATATAGGTATTAAATGTTTTGCAAATATTCAAATATCCGAAAAGGAGCAAATATATCCGAAAAGGCAAACATTCAAATATCCAAGTTTGAAAAGGATTACGATAAATATACAAGAAATATTTATGAAGAATATTGTTTTAATATTTAACAATTTTTTTTATCTGAATTCCCATGGATCGAGTTATACTTTCTTTTGTTGCAAGAACGCGCAAAGCGCTGAAAAGCGGGAGGTGCTGCGATCGTTCGAGTAGCGTCTAGAACTACGTGTGAGTAAGTGACGCGCGACTAACCGTCTAGTTCGCTGAACGTCTGTACTGGGATTCTATAACTCGTTATTGGAGTTAACGACAATTTCGTTATCGTTGCACAGCTTTTCTACGGTATACAAAAGCTGCGCAACGATAACGAAACTGTCGTTAACTCCAATAACGAGTTATAGAATCCCAGTGCTTGGGTACATGCTTACCGACAACTGTCGAATCGGTAAACGTCGTTGCGCAGCTTTTCTATAGTATAAAAGCTGCGCAACGACATTTACCGATCCGACAGTTGTCGGTAAGCGTGTACGGAATAGTACCCTTGTGCTGAGATTCTATAACTCGTTATTGGAGTTAACGATAGTTTCGTTATCGTTGCGCAGCTTTTCTACGGTATACAAAAGCAGCGCAACAATAACGAAACTATCGTTAACTCCAATAACGAGTTACAGAATCCCAGCACTGCTGGGCTGTTATCGGCGTGAGCGACCTTCGTTAGTATCGCCGGCGGCTCGTACGCTGTCGCCACTTGTCGGCGGCAAGCTGGGCGCGCGCGAGATGGCGCCGCCGCGCGGCCGTATTGACAGGTGCTTCGGGGGGCAACATGGCGACCAGTGTTTACGACAACTGATCGCGGTCGATGGGATTCGCGCCGTTCCGGGCGAGCAGGAGCGCGTTGTTTACGGTCTCGCGGTAGTGTCCGTATTTCTCCCGGCGCGGAGACGTGCGTCCCGGTCGTGCTCGTGCATTCGTGTCCAGCGTGTTCGTGTACGAGCTCGCAGCGGCGGACAAACGCGACGAACTCGCGCTCTTCTTGGACGGCGCGCGAAGTGGCGCGTGTTGGACACTTCCCGGGGACATCAGATGGTGGAATCGCCCGCTGGAGCCCGTTCGTCGGCACCCCCGAGTCCCTCCACTACCACGGACATCGTTCCTATCGTGAGTACCTGTCATTATTACAGTCGATCGTCATCTTTTCATTCGAGAACGGCGTCGCCTCGCAGCCGCATCGCGTAGCGACGCGACAATACGCCGGAGCCGTGAATTTGACATCGGCGGGGAGAGGCCATCTTTGAGGCCATCCTTGCGTCGTCGGTCACACCGGGCGAAAGAGGATAGAGCGATTATCGCGTTACATAAAAGCAGCCAGACGCCGCGATTTCCGTGGGACGCGCCGCGTCACGTAATCGGTTACGTGTGGGCTCTGGAAAGGGCCGCTGCCTACGTCTCTCTCTCTTTCTCTGTCTTTCTCTCTCGCGCGCGCGCGTGCGAGAGAGATAGAGAGATGCAACCGGAGAAGAGCCTCGCGGGTCGTCACGATCCGAAGGCCGCCGCGCCGCCGGTGCCTGTTTTAATTTACGAAATTTAATCCGCGTCGCGTTGAATTGGCCTGAACGGAGGACCGGTCCCCGTGGCGCAACGCCGTTCAAATTTTCATCTCAGGATCTCGCGCGAAACCAAGAAAGTTCTACCCGCTCGTCTCACTTTCCTCAAGCTAATCTCGTTGCTCGAGCGCGATTTTCGGACAAATTTTCTTGACACAAACGCGCGATTCCTCCAAGACCGATGCGTCAGTTCGGCGTTCCTCGCGATGCATCAGCTACGTTGAGCCACATACAAAGCCATTCAACGCGACTGTTCTACCACGACGAAATCGCTCTTTATTACACACCGACGCGTTCGCGTGCGAATAAAAAGTCCTGACGGTTCTCCCGGGAGATATTCGTTATGCATTCGTATATCCCGTTCTATTCAACCGGTTGCACCGCGCCATTCCGCCGAATGTGCAGCTTTCGCCGCGGCGAGTCCAATTTTCGCCGGTGTGGACCGCCCGTGGAAACTTGTTCGCTCGTACGGCTATTGTAACATTACCCAATATTGCGCCAATCGCTGCGTAGAGGGTTATCGGATCTTTATCGGGAGCCGTCGGACGCAAGTCGTCTTTGTTTCGTTGCCATAACATCTCGTTATCTTATCATTATCGCACTCAATAATAATCTTAGGAATCTTTACTGGCCGCTGCGCCAATATATGAGCCGACTCCTTTGCGATGTATAGTCCCAGTATCTGGGGAAGAACGGTTGCCCCAGTGCACATAATTAAATTTATCGATCGCTGAGGGACGAGAGAGAAAGGGAGAGAAAGAGAGAGGTCGTAGCAGAACTTGAAAACGCGCGTGTTCGTGGGCTGCGTTTGTCGCGTGCTCTTCCTCCTTCCCTGCGCGTTTCCGTCAAGCTTGGCGGAGAAAGAACGCAATTCCGACGTCGAGCGAAATATTCATCATGAGTAATTATACCAAAAGACCGTACGACTACCGCACAGCTCTCGCCCGCGATATAAATTCTTTCCCCTAAATTGAACTCGTCCGCGGAGAGAAGCCAATCGATCGCCACTTTCCACAGCTCGTTACGCTGAAAATATCTTGGCGATTAGATTCTCGAGATGATTTTCATTCCGTTTAAGATGGCGAACGTCTGAAATTGCGCGAAGTTTAATGAAAAACGAATTGAATACAGCCGAGTGAATATGTCGTCTCGACGTCTCAGTACCTTGCTCCCGCCGCTGTCGATCGAACGAATTTCCTAGCGAGTTGACCTCCAGATTGGGCTTCTGCCCCAATTGTCACATCGTCGCCGTCGCGCCGGCACTTGTACGGCTTTTATCACTTTTGCGACATTGCGCCGCGCAGCCGGAGCATTTAGTGCGTTACGAAAGCACTCTTGGCCACTTGTAGGACAAATGATACTGTACCATTCTAGCTGCAAGTGCCAGTAAGTTTTCGCGACTATGACCAATTTGTGTTCAAGTTTAACCTTTCGCGCATTGTCAGACAATGTCGAGCATTAGTCGATTCTTCTATTTGACTAAAATATTTGGCAAATCAAGATACATCAATTGTCACGTATGCAATTATGAATAATTTAATCAATGACGTTAATTATTATCAGTGTATATAACTAATTAAATCAAAACTTGATTAATGATTAATTTTATCAAAATATTAATTTCGTCAATATTATAATTTTATCGATATTTTCGTAATTTTATACATGTGTGGAAAAAAGATACGGTGCACATAACCAAAAAAGTATTTAATCGCTAGCAGAATGCTACGTTTCGATTGGAACAACCAGATATCATCATTGTAACTCAGCAATTATTCTGTGGTTGCAGCAACCACATAATTATTTTGTTTTTTATTATCGAATTTAGATTGGCATAACCAGATTTATATATGGGCCAACCATACTACTTTTGCCTTGTGACGATTGCATGATTTGGATTGTTAATTTACCAATTATTTTAGTCAACCAATTGCCGATTATTTTAATTTTAATCCTATATATATATATATATATATATATATATATATATATATATATATATATATAAAAA
>NW_022639621.1:641875-665515 GCF_010583005.1 Odontomachus brunneus | reverse complement strand
ATATATATATATATATATATATATATATATATATATATATATATATATGAAAAGTTCAAACATGAGAAATTAATTTGGGCAGTGGAGGGTTAAGTTTCCTTGAATTTTCCTTCGCTGAAAGATAACAGTTCGCGATATAAGAATAGTTTGTTATATAAAAATAGTTCTCAACATTAACGGCATCGTATAACGGCATCGTGTCACATCAGTTGTGACATTAGAACGCGATATGGAGCGCGAATGAGTTTATTTCGCGCAACAACTCGCGAGCTATAGATCGTGTTGCATTGTTATAGAATCCACACGTCCTATGCCATGCTTTAATAGGCGATCACGTGACCCTCGCGAACAACGTGACTCTCATATCATCCGATCCTCAAATAGACGCGATATTTCAGTTGGACACGAATTATTGGATGAGCGCGATACACGACTGCGTAATACTCGTGGTAACTCGATATATTCGCGCGTGAGGAAACTTTTACCATTCTGTGACAATTCGTGAACGCGATATACTTTTGCACGCTCTCCAACGTGCTCCGTTTGAATTTCTTTCGCGAATCGTGGATGTTGCGCCACAAATCGCCGAAGAGGACGTTCAAGAGCGGGAAATCATTTAGGTCTTGTTCTGGCTATTCGCGCGAAGGCCACCGATCGCAAATATCCGCACGGCCCTGTTGTTAAGATTAATTATATACCGCAACAGCTTGAAATGATCTATTGTGTCTTAACCGCCGTGTCACACGCTCCAACCTTGAGTGTAAGTCGAGGGAATTGACCTCGAACCGGATCTGGAATCCTTTTTCTCTTCGGGGAAGGGTAATATGGAATTATAAAAGGGTGGTAGGTCTTGCATGTCATGCTAAAAGTCCCATGCTCCGAGCTTAAACGAACTGCGACCGTCCGTTTCATTTAAGATGCTTTTAATTCGGCTACCATATTTGAAAAGTGACCCTTACATACAAACCTGTAAATATGTATTTATTTTTTGTTTTATTTATTTACAAACTCTTAAGATCTACTTCGTCGGTGTATTAAATTCCTTGTTACTTTGCACACATCAAGGACTCCTTTAGCGACGTGGATAATGTAACAATGTTGGACATTAATCGATTAAAATTCTTTTCGACTAAAATTATCATTCAATAGTCAAAATTAATCAGTCATCGTACATACAATCACAAATAATTTCATCGATTCATGTAATTGAACAAAATGTTCTGGTAAATTCAATATCGAACTTTTCCAGTTCATTCATATTTCATAATAGTTATTTTACACACTAAACATGCTCTCATCTAGTATCGTTAATTCCTTCTTTGTTTAGATAGATTATTTACTATTTAATAATTAATTTCATTAATCGAATAAATTATCTTCTAATCAATTTAATTAATTATAATTAATTTTATTTATTTAATTAATTATAATTAATTTTATTTATTTATTTTAATTGAATTGAACAAATTATCTTTGATCTGATTATATGTATGACAATTGATTATTTTATATTATTAATTTAATATTATTATTAATTTTTATTATTAATTTATAAATATTATTAATTTATTAATTATTTTTGTCAAGGAAAATTTTTATCAATTAATGCCTAACACTGATGTAGCAATACCAATTTTCTCATACACATATATATATTTGTACGAGTTGGAATTGTTATCGAAAAAGCGTGTTGATCGTTAATCACTACCGTCTCTCACATTTTCGTCGCGAACAACAGGATTTATTATCGCGCAGAAGTTTGCGGGTTTTACCATCGGTCATAGGCCTTCTAGTGTTTGATTTCTCGGCGTTTCTTACGAGCAATTCTTGTAATTATCCGAACCGTCTGAAATCGAAGCATTGGGGTCGTTCTGTTTGTACGTTTCATTTGTATTGAATTTTAAACTGATTTGAATACTTTTTACTTTTGCAATTTGCAACAAAGTCAAGAATCCAATGAGAAAACTTAATTTCTAGGAATTAATCAAATCTTCTCACTAGACCATTGTTTGCGTCTCAAATTGCATTAAAAAAAAAGTTCAAACCATTTTAAGCTCAGTGTAAGATGAAAAACCAATAGACCCAACCAATGGAGAGAATATTGAATTATTACTATTAAATCTAATAAACACACAAACAGATTTATATATGTGAGTTAATCATATTGTTTCTTCTGTGTGTGTGTGTGTGTATGTATGCATGTATGTATGTATATATATATATATATATATATATATATATATATATATATATATATATATATATATATAGAATAAATACATATATTCCATGTTAAAAGTTTAAATATTCCTATCAATAATAAAATCCGAAACATTTAAAAGTCAAAACAGAAAAGTAGAACAAATAAGAATATCCAGATATTAGATACCAGCCTTATTAGTGTCCAGCTATTATACTCTGAGAAGAAAAAATAAGAAATAAAAGCTCGGTGGGTGTTAATAATATATTTATTTATACTGATATATAAAATATTTTTCAAACCAGAAAGTATAAATTTTCTTGAAACTTTAGCTTTTTATAAAATTGTTTATTCTGTTCTGTAAGAGGATTTAGTTTTCAGTAAATATGTTACTGTGTACACCCAACGAATAAATATCGTTTATTTCTCAGATATTTTTCCTTCTCTCAGTGTGGCGCTTTTATCGTACTCGTAGTTTCCGCTCTCGGGATCCGCTCACGAGATTTTTTTCATCGCCAACCAACCTTCGCTCCGATTTTCAGCTCCGCGAGCCTATTCACGCCGATTCCTTTCGATTCGCATCCTTCGCATTTCGTTCGAGATAGAAGCCGCTCGTCGGCAACTTCGCGCAATCTTTGCCGCACATTTTCTGCATTATGCTCGCTGTCGGCTCTCGGCCGATTTTTCGCAAACTCAGATATAATTTCTCTTTCATTTCGCGCGATTATCGACAGCATTAGCCCGCCACGCGTTCCCGCTCATCCATATCGCGCCGTCCATTTCGAGCTGGCCGCTGGCCACGGCAAACTTTTCTATCAACGCGTCGTTAATATCCGGGCGAGAAACGGCCGCGTTTCTTGCCCTGGCTACGTCTGCGGAAGCCTTCAAGCGAATCTTCATTGTGCTTTCAGCGCGCTCCTCTCTCTCCTCCGCCGGAGATTCTTTAGAAGCTTTAAGCTCGCTCGACGGAACGTCACGCGATCATTTCTCTTTATTTTCAAAATGGACTTTCGTTAAACAGCCACACAATTGAAAACTGACGGTACATTCTTTTTTTTTAATTTCATTTTAACTTGGAAACTGGCAATTTCGCCATATTGTCGATCGTAGATTTTGGTGGAACCAAAAAAACATCCTGACTTCATTGTTAACTTTACGAACCTCATTCGACCTTATTTGCAGTTCCAACGTTATCGACACGATTATTCAATTGTTACAAAATGGTAATAACCATTGTGTCGAGATGGATTGAATTTTGGAAAAAACCGGTGCTTTTTCTAAAAGTTCAAAGAGTAACTGTGTGTCGGATTTATCGCGGTGAAGGCGCCATTTGCGATTGTCAGGTTTAATCGATAAGAAAAGATCGGGTGGCGCAAAAGGACTCCGACAAAAAGTCTCGCCGGTACCGACGGTGACAGGTGGACGAAAACCGTAAAGGAAGGAGCAAAATTGAGAACGCCCGTCGTATCTCGATTCGATCAAGAGGCCGATCGCTCAATCCAATTCTCTCTGTGTATGTGTGAACCGAGACGAACCAAGACGAAGCAATCCTCACTTCGATTTCTTTATGTACCCAGGAAACGACTCGTTTTCCTCGCCGCGCAGTCACACTTTTCTATCCGTACCCATTTTAATGGCGCGTCGTGCAATTTCGTCCATTTACGATGCATTGTCTGTACGAAGCTATCTCTTCTTCTCTCTCCTCCGTTTGACTTCGCTGCGACCACTCTTCAAAGACTGTTTATTTCAAGTCTCTCATCTCCAAACTAAAACTTACAATTTATATCGTTATTGCAGAGTTGATTATTTTAAATTCTCTACGTGGTTAATTTTTATAATTCAATTAATATAATTTATAACGCCCATGTGGGTGATTAGGAAATCATTGTCTTTACACGGAGAGAATTTTTTTTTTCATATAAATTTTTTTCAATTTTACTACATTTTTAGTAGTATAAGAATATATATTTAGTAGTGTAAGAATAGACTGTCAGTAAAGTATATTTTATTAAAAAACGTAGTAAATATTTCTCTAAAAATATAGAAAATTTTAATGGCAAATTTCAGTTTCTAAAATATAAATAGCACACATGAGATAAAAAGATAATCAATGCAAAATGTCCATCTTTAGTTTCAAAATTTATTCTTTAGTTACAAAATTCTATATTGATTTTTAGTATAAAATTTTCTCCGTCGAACACAAGAGTCATCTTCTCTATTTGACTTTCCTGCGATTACTATCATCCTTCAAAAGCTGCTTACCTCAAAATTAAAATCTTTTATGTCAAAGTCGAAATTTATTCACAATTTATATTGTCATTTCAGTTAGTTATTTTAAGTAAATTATCTCCCGCGCGAGTAATTAGGAAATCACGTAAGTTTCTTGTTTCAACACACACAACAGGGGCCTCAATAACTTAGGATTTTATTAAAATTACCATCTTTCTCATCTTATATCTTATTCATCATTCACGATATTGCGCAGTGTCGGAAACGTCTTCTCACGTTTCGCAAGCTGGGCCGCGACATAATTCACCCATCGCATTACTTTTGTCCGGATTCATCGATCCAGCCGGATTTTCAGCTATCGGCGAGTTAATGGTGCGTGGCTCGAAAATTTATAGTGCGTATAATCGAAAGTCCGTGTTCGGTTCTCTCATGCTTCTTGCCTCGGTGTATGCTTACATCCTGTTCGGCCCGCTCGATGTACCATTACAGAAAAAAACGTGTATTACCGCGTAACGGGCACATCTATACGTGCAGATTGAATTAGTTGTTACGTGTGTTCTCTTTTCGTCGTTGTTATTCGTGATAGCATCATCAGCGATTGATGAATTTCGTATTTTTGTGTCGGAAATAATTGAAAACGCGATCATTTCCAAACATTTAATAATTTGTTCTCCTTACCTCAATACAGTTATCGCTGTCACAAATATAACGAAACAAAAATCGGCTAAGAAACGATAACATGCGACAGTAATTCTGTATTAAGGGGATGTTGTGAGAAGTCGAAGAGTGTAGGTGAAAAAGAGCATGTAGATAATTCGCTAATATTAGAAGATATTTTATTTGACTCCATATATAATATATATATATATATACGCATTTAGTGTATTCATATTCATTTCATTCACACACAAACAGCACTAACGTCTCTAACAGATTGTTCGGGAACTAATATATGTGTGTATGTGTGTGTTACTATACGCCAGCTAAATCGTTATTTGCAAATTTTTTTTTATTTAGCCTTCCAAATTATATTCTGATGATTCTAGGTGATCTTGTCGGGATTCTGTAACCCCTTAAAATATTAAAAGAGCACATTTTTGCCAGTTCACTGATAAACATCATTTATGTCCGCGCAATGGTCATCGTCAATAATTTTTTTTTTTATCAGTCCCAAACAACGAGCAACTCTCACGCGCGATTGCTAAACCACGACACCGCGCCCACGCACGCTGTTCGTAGCGGTTCGTGTTTCCGGTCACGCGATTGCCCGGCTCTTAATTAATTGTCGTCCGCGATCACTGGCGAGTCCTCAGGAAGAAAGTTCGTGGCGCGTAAAATTCCGCCTTCGTCCGTTTTTCCTTTTTCTTCCGGAGTTTTCCATCGATCCTCGCTCGACCGGCGTTCGATGTGGAATAACGAAGAAAAAAGCACTGTTAGAAGAAATGTTATCTCACAACCAAGCTGTTCTACGTCTGCCGTTTTTATGCCAGAAAGCGGAAGCGATGCGGTTGCGCATCACCCATTGTCACTGGCCCACTGTTTGTCCTTTGCGATACGTTCTAATATTATCTGCCAGTCCTTTAACATCTTCTGCCGTGTACGCGCGATAAGAAAATCCGTCTTATTCCGCTCCGGATTTATTAATCGCGCTCGCCAGCCGCGCTCGGCTAATTAAAAAGTACCGTAAATGATTACACGCGGATTATACGATGCTACTAACGGTAGTGTCTCGCGGAATCTTCAGCTGGGAATCGGAACTTCCCGATCAGGCAGATTCAGGAGAGTTCTCTTTTGTTTCCGTGAAATTTTTATATTCTGCTGATATTCTATATTAAAATATCGAACTTACTTTCGGCATTTATGGTCTGGAGATCTCATACAACAAAACTCGAGTGTCTCTCCCAATTTTTTCTTTACCAAAACCTCAGAAAAATTAATAATTTCGCTACAAAGAATCAACATAACTTTCAATAATAATATAATTGCACAGAAAAAAATAATCCATTTAAAATTAATACATTCAAATTTATAATCATTGTTTTATATATAAGCAACGATATATAATTTTGTTAGGACTTTAAAGTTTTAAATTTCAACAATGTAACATTTTATTTAAATATTATAATAATCTCATAAGAAGTACAATATAATTATTTTGATGATAATGTAAAAATATTATAAATTTTTATTTATTTTATATTTTTTTATTTATATTTATATTTTATTTATATTTTTTTATTTATTTAATATTATTATTATTAATTATTATATTCTCAATCCAATATTTTGTGCTTTTCATTTATAAAAATTATTCTTGAATAATAAGAATATATTTTATGTATGAAACAATGATTGTGTTGATTTAGGCATATTAGTTTTAATTGGATACTTATTCTGAATAAATTTATTTTAAATAAATAATTTTCTTTTTCAGTGTGATTTGCCATCTATTATGTAGATTACTTTGTTTCTTTATAACGGAGCTAAAAATATAATCGTTTCATTTCATTGTAAAGTACAAAATTATTTATTATACGAGCCAACATATACATATGTATATATTCGAGCCTTGGTGAATTTCTCGGGATTACGACATCTCCCGCCCGCCGCGTCACGTGTATGATTTCATCGGGCTTACGCGATGACCCGTTGACACATCCTCGTGCGACGCGAAGCACACGTCGGGCCACCACTTACGAATTGACGGAGGCAATTTAACGACGACGACGAAGCGCACCGACGAAATTTCCATGCCGTGATCGCGATCCTCACGATTACACGAACGACAAAGCGGAGAACGTGCGGATGGCAGGCTCGCATTTCCGGCAGAAACAATTTACCGGGAGCCTCGCGGCGACTCGGCCGGATTACCGAGATGATATCAGTCATTTTACCACGGTAATTAACGCCACCGCGGCTACAGAGACGCGCGAGCAACCCCGGAGAGCTCTGTTGTTCTCTAACGAACGGGTGAGATGCATACGCGATTAAATGCCGCTGTCGTTAATCATCCAGACAAAAACTTTCACGTGTAGCTGTACGCGCCGGTCGATTTCCTCTTTGATTCAGAACTTCAGATCGAATTGTACTACATTCCTCGCGTTAATTACCTTATTCCCTTTTCTTTTTTTTTTTTTTTTTTGTTTGTCGATTGGGATAACGATCATATAATTTCGGTACTATTTCTTTACGATACACTTTTCCATAAGGATTTCGATACTGGCGCATCATGCCACGAGGGATATTTGCGCACGAGCGCAAAAACCAAGCTATTATAAATTCAAAACGGTCAATCAACCGAAATGATCCGGCAAGGGAGCGCGATAATGGAGCTCCACTTGTTCTGGCCTCGCGCTCGCGCTCTCACGAGATACGACTTTAAACGTTTGTCGGGGCAAAGGAAGGATTTACGATGGAAATAATTTTTGGAGCTCCCCGGAGTTTATTCGGCACTGTGCGCTGTTAACGGCCGCCATCCCGTAAAAATCCTCGCGCTCGCACTCTTTCTTCCTCCTCTCCTCGCGGTTCATTGACTTCATTTACGACGATCGCCCGAGCTCTCGCGTCTCGCAATTATTCACAGGTTGCTTGGGCAGTAATTTACCCTCTCATGAAATATCAATTACTGTGCGACTTCGCATGTTGGAAAACACTAAATTAAAATCAAAAAGTTAAAGACAGAAAACAGAACGGTAATATTTTAGAACACTTAACAATTGTTTTTATAGCGGGATCAGTCGTCAATAATCTCTTTTTTTCTTAGTACTAAAATAACACAATAATGTTCAAATGTTACATTTTTGTATTACTTTTCGGCATATTATATGTTTACATATTTGCCTTGTGCTGAACTAACACAAAACTTACAAGTAAACCTACCCACTCCGATTTCTTTCTAATTTGGCATAAATGTAGAAGTACGAAAAATATTTAGGTTTCATGAAAGTAATTAAATAAAAAATTTAGCAAATAAATAAAAGAACTTAAATTCAAGTAAAGTATCAGTACCCACTAAAAAATATTTAATTTAAAAAATTTTTTTCCTCTTGGTGTACACGGAAAAAACAATTCTATTGGTGCAACCAAATTTTCGGTTGCTCAGGGACCAGACGAAAGCTCGGCTGTAGGAACAGAAAAATTCCTTTATGAGGTTTCTGTATAGTCAGTTGTTCTCAGTTGCTTGAACCGAGTTTTAATATCACTGAATGTTTAGACGAATATTTTCGGTTACGACAACAGAAATATTAGGTTTCAAAACAGAGATATCGTTCCTGATCATCTAATTTTCAGTTGGTTCCTATTCGCTTGCATCAACTGAGATTTTTTTACGTGTAGTAATTTGTATTATCAACAAATAGAAAAACAGTATATCAAATCTTCCTGCAAGTGCAAAACTCTCGTAGATATATTCTTAAACAGCCAACATCGATTCTCTCATTGCCTCTTTCAGCTAATCTGAAAAAATAGCTTAGGAGAAAAGTAACTCGACGAATGTGTCGCCGCATCGTCCGCGAACGATCTCACATCGCCGAAGAGAATACGTAGAGAAGCGACGCGTGTTGTTTTCCGAAATTACCGGCGGGCGAAATGAGCGATTTCGAATCGGTTCCCTTCGCTCGGCGAGCGTTGTTTCGCGCCGCTTTTTCTGCGACCGATAATAAGCGGTCGCGTTAAATTGGTCGATCGTTTCAGGTGAGTCTGCCTACGCGGACCTAGTTGTTAACATCCACCTCCGTTCGGTTATTATCCCGCGGGAGACGCGGCCACCTTCCCAAGCCTCCTTTCCTCCCCGTGCTCGTCCTCCTCGTTCCTCACCTCATAGATAAACACCGGTGGGCAAGTAGGAAGATAACGAGGCCATTCGGAAATTCGCACCACTTATTAGCCGCCTCTCTCACGGAGAGAGTCTCGGGACAGCGATAGGGAAATTGCACGCGCTCGTTCAGACTCTTCTCAGACAACGCGTACTCGCCGGTAAGACGAACGATTCGATGAACGATAAGATACATTAACTTGACAATGACAAGACTCGATTTCTGAGTCGTTAACCACTTGGTGTACCTCTACAACTTTTGCTCAGTTCCGCAATTCCGTCAATTTCTTCCGAGTCGAAATTTTGATCCTGTGTCCAACCTCACTATTCCATTCAACAGCCTCACTATTCCATTTTAATGTTCCGAAGCTTATAATACAAGCACCCTATTTTGACGCTAAAGAAAGTGAAAAGAGAGATTTTGGACATTATCAGAATCAAAAGAGTAAATTGTACCATTAGGATTAAACCTACTTTGCTAACTTAGCTCTTACTGCGTGGTAAAATAACATAAGGGCAAAATTTCGACTTGGGATGCCATCGAGATTTAAACCTCAGATTTTTGCCGTGTTTAAATAATTAAAACTAATCGAAATATCAATTTCATTATTCAAAGAATACAACTTTATAATTATTATACGAGCAAAACATCATCACGACTCTCATACTTGCAACCTTAAATTTCAGTCTTGTGAGTTCTGTTTTCTCCTTTTGAAATAAAAGCGACAAGAGTAAATGTTTGATTAAACAAAAGTTGATTAGTAATAATCTCAAAATAGAATCTCATAATAGATTCACATGAATGTTGAACCTTCGAAGTTACGAATATATCGATATAAACCGAAGTTGTTGACACACTCACCTAATCTGCGGGAGTTTACGAGGTGGGAGAGTAGTAACGACTTCTTGAGAACCAACGCGAAAACTTAACTAAAAGCTATCAAGGACTTGGAGTCCTACCTATCGATGCTGTCAACGTTATTAAAGAAAATGTACCATTTATGGTACACGCTCATACCTGGTCATTCTCGGGTTAATATCACGAATTATCGTTATACACGCTGCGTTATCAAGTTGGTGTTAGTGTTTCGCAATATTATCCTCGGTGTCGAGCGAATTTCGTCGCGTCTCCACGAGCAAGATCGTCGGAAGCGATCGAAGGCGGCAGAGCGCAAAATAAGGTAACCACATGCGAGTCATATCGGCGGTCACATAAGAACGACCCATTTATCACCAAGGTCGAAAATATTCCACGTGCATTTTGCCGGCGCGTACCTTGTCCCCATCTTTCTGTCACCCCTCGCCTCGTCGTCGTCGTGTCTCTCTCCGCGTCTGCGGAAAAGGAGAAAAATGGCGAGGAGACGAGCGGGCGCAACGAGCCGCGTCTCGTTCGGCGCTCGTCAGACATTCAAGCCACTTATTACGCGCACGCCCGCGGTCCCTCGCTCCCTCCGGAGGTAGCGAGGAAGATTTCCTTCTTCTTGTTTTCCTTCCACCTTCCGCTCTCCCATTATGTCCCTTTTTCATCTCTCCCACGATCGGGTTCACCCCACTTTCTATCCGCCGCGCGCTCACCCGACGCGCCTCCGCACGCAGCTGCAATTGTAGGAAAAGAAACTTGAAGCGCGGTGCAAGAAACTCTTCTCTACCGCGGCCTCCTCTGCGGTTCCCTCGTCCAAGGCTGTATCTCGAGACGGATCGCGAGTTCGCGTCGAAGGGCCTTACGCGTTTACGCGAGCGATGAAAGAAGTTTCCGCGAGCTGAAAATCTTCCGGTGCTCTTTAATGCCAACTCGGAGGAAGAGATCCCCTCGGAACTACTCTTGCGAATTCGCGCGAGAGACGGCGTGACTGTAACTTATTTATAATAGATGGCATCATTCATTATTTCCCCTCGCCAGATATCTTAGAAACGTTAGAGCAACCTGCAACAGCGATATTCTTTCCACAACGTGAACTTTTTGTTTCTTTTCCTTTTCTCTTCTCTCTCTCTCTCTTTCATTCTGGTAATTCCTCCCGTACTCTTTCACTCTCTCTTGAAGTGAATCAGTAAAAATATTTCTGACTGAATCAGCAAAAGCAGGATTTTATCGATAGTCAGTGAATATATATTCACTGATTTTTCGTGAATATATTCCCACTTTACACTGTTATTTTAGCTGAATCTCTTTCTACGCGTTTCTTACCGTCTTAAATCATGTCATTTAACATGTTTAAATGTATTAAATTATGATTTACGCATCTCAAATGTGTTAAATAATGTGGCTTAAAACGATAAGAAATGTGTGAACAAGCTTCAGTCTACAAACTACACACTTATATGTTCAAAAATAATACTTGGATTTGCGATTTGTGTTTAGAAACTGCATCAATAGTGGTAACAATCGCTACTACACGGAAGAAAATTATTCCGTTAGTATAACTGAATTTTCTTATGCTTGACAAGAATAATGAGAACTAGATGAAGAACTCGATTGTAGGAACAGAAAGATTCCTGTAAGAGAGAGAGAGAGAGAGAGAGAGAGAGAGAAAGAAAGAGAGGTCTTTAATTAGTTGTTCTCGATTATTGCAACTCAGTTCCCATTTTAGATAAATATTTATGGTCGCGGTAATAGAAACATCATTTCACGTCGTTGAATTTTTATCTGGTCGAGTTTTATTCAGTCGTACAAACTGATTTTTTTCCCGCGTGTTAATTAATCCTTTAAGCTGATTATAGTGCTACAATTATAACTAAGCCATCAGTTATAACTATAGTATATTTTAATGAAGAATGCACTGATTATACTAAAGAGAGCTCATGTATAAGAAAACATAGCGGACACATTTTAGCTATCTTTTCTCTCTCTCTCTCTCTTTCTCATTTATATCAGTAATCTCTCCGACGCGGAAGATTAATTCGCAAATAAGGACGCCGTGTCTGTCTCGTTCATATCTCAGTCGTACCTTCCGGCCACCGACGAGATCTATTTGCTTAGATCTTCTCTCTTTCTGTCAACGTGGCGCGTATCCCATTAGCTGTCGTAACTAGCACGAGAGACGACTAACCCACTTGACCTTATCCGCTGGGTTCAACGTTTTCCATATTATCAGGAACATCCTTCTCAAAACGTTGCATGTGCAAATTGGCGTAAAGTACTCGAGTGACAATAACGTCCTCCTTCGTTCTGCCCTCTCTCTGCCTTGCTCCTCTTCTTCAAATCTTTCCTCGCCTTGGGCCGTCCCGTCGTGTCTCAATTCGTCGTGGGTGGTAGATGATTCAACCGCGATTACATTCCGTGTAGAACAAGACTTTGTTCCAGGTAGTCTGTGGTTGCATAAGTAAACAAGAGCTTGATCGATTATCCCATCAGAACACGTGAAATTTTACTCAAAATCTATCAAGAGATCTATCTGAAGATTCATCTACCAGGTGTAGAAGTATGAAACCGGAATTTTTTTATACAAATAAGACGTCTGTTGTTCGAAAGTGATAAATAATACTTTATTCAAAATAATTTCCACTGTTTTGAACACATTTTTCCCACCTCTCTGGCAGTTTATGAATGCCGTGCCAAAAAAACTTTTCATCTTTTGAAGCGAACCAGTTATCTAGCCATTTTTCCACATTTTCATACGAATCGAAGCGTTGGTTAGCGAGAGCGTGTCCTAGCGATGCGAACAGGTGATAATCGGACGGAGCCAAGTCTGGAGAATAAGCCGCATGCGGTAGTAATTCCCAACTGAACGACTCGATCGTTTCCTTGACCCGTTTTGCTGTATGTGATGGGGCATTATCATGGAGCAAAATGACATTGTGTTGCCTTTTTGCATATTCTGGTCGTTTTTTAGTCAATGTTCGATTTAAATCGATCATTTGTTGTTGGTAGCGATTAGTATTGACGGTTTGACCAGGTTTCAGCAGTTCATAGTTCATAGTTCATAGTTCATAGTTCTTCGTTCCTCACGTCAAAATCACCACTTTTGAATTTTTTAAACCACTCGAAACACTGAGATTTACCAAGAGCATATTCACCGTAAGCTTCGACAAGCATTCGATGTGATTCTGCAGCAGTTTTCTTTAAATGATAACAGAAAATCAATGCTGTCCGCAAATCATAGTTAGTAGGCTCGAAACGTGACATGTTTAAGGTTATACAAAAATATACTAGAGAATGAAAGTTGGGGTTATGTTTGTTGACAATATTCGTCAGCTGTTAGGAGAATATAATAGCGCGGCAGTAGCGGTCTTACGGTCACTAAACTGAACGCTGGCACCATTTATAGGGGAATTCCGGTTTCATACTTCTACACCTGGTATATAAAGCACCGAAGAGAGGAAGTAGTCGTTCGAGAGAACGACTTGTCACCCTCGTTGTCAGTAGACGTACACGTCTGAGATAGCATTTATCACGTTCTCGTAGACTTGGAGTAATCTCACGATAAGTGTGAACTCGCACGATTTTCGTGATTGGAATGATTTCGCCTGTTTCAACATGCGCGTTTGTTAACGGCGACGACCATGACGACTATTACGTAATAATGTCAAGAGCACATATCGGACGTCTCTCTCATATGGTATTGACCTTTCGTGCGCACGTGCTTCCGCGGGACTTAAAATAGATGAAGTAGGGTGGCGACAAATAAGGCCGGCTAGACGCGCATAAGAACGAGGTTAAGTCGACCGCTCAATAAGTTCCCGGAAGGCAGGATGATTAATTTCGTGATAGCACCGTGTCGTCGTTAATCACTCTCCAATCTCACGTCGAGCGTGGTAGCGATCGCGAGCGTTACCCGAAACGGTTTCGCACCGAGAGCGAACGCGGTAAGAACTAGTCAATTACACGACGAATAATTGTCCGTGAAATTGATCGTCCGGGAATAAACGCACAGTGAATTAAATCACGATGACACAATAAACGTTGCTGCACACGATTATTTAACAGCTGCTAATTTTGGACTCTCTCCAATGATGACGCGTCTGCAATCGACGGAAACATGCCGAGTCGAAATTCTAGACCTACTTTCGACCTGACTCTCTAACATCTGTATATATTCTAAAGGATCAGTGTATATTTAATACACAGAAGAGCTGAAGTTCCACTTAGCGCTTCCAAATGCCAGAAAACACATAAAATGCCACTTACAGGTTCTAAAGAGAACCTTTTGACAAAGTTAGTACCCAGATAGACAAATTTCGACATATTATCTATTTAGTGATTAGCATAGATACGCGAAGATGCGTTCTCATCCGGCAAGAATTTTTGCGGTATATAATAGTCATTTGATGCCATAAAACTTGTGGCAATTTTGCGGCGATACTCTAATGCTATTTGCTGCTTGTTACTGCTTGTGCTGTTACAGTAGTATCATAAGTACACAGTAAAAAATATTTTGTATTTGTATTAAAACTTGTCCTTGTTAATAATTTTCTGTCAAATTTTTAACATATTCATATATTAACTTAACACATTACGTTTGTGTTATCCGAATATCTTGTGTTAAATTGATATATTCAGAATATGTAAATATTAAAATTACACATTTTATACTTCAGTACAGATTAACATATTATAGATAATTAATTTAAATTTATTTTACTGAAAAAATTACGTTTTTGCTATCTTAAGATATATACAATACAAAGTATCTACCAGCAGAGTGAAAGTAGTGTATCTCAAGAGGTAAGGTCCTTACTTTTGATTCCATTTACAACAAGTAAATTTTCCAAATATGATATTAATTTAATTAATTAGAGGACATATAATTAAGAAGATTTCAAGTAAAATAATTGACTATACTTTAAAAACAATACGATAAAAAAGAAATAAATAAAATATTTTCTCACTGTAAAAATTCACTCTAAAATTTTTTCATTGTAAAAATGGTATTTTTGTTGTGTTACATTTGATATTATAAATATGTCGGTTTTACATAAAATTTGCTTGAAAATAATGTCGGTGTTAATATTTTTGTGTTAATTCCTGACATAATAGTGTTAAATTTGACACAAAATTTTATACTGTGTATACATCAAGCATATATGCTATGTTCAACATTCTTATTTATCTATATAAATTAATTTAATAAATTAATAATTTATTTAATAAAATTTAATAAAAATAATTTAAAAAAAAAGCTGATATAGACACCAGAGTATCAGAATAGACGTGCAATGGGAAATATCGAGGTCAAAAGTAGAAAATTTCAATTCGGAATTTTACACATAAAAATTAACAGTTAAACATAAAAGATAACTGACGTCCCAGCTAACTCTGCGAGCGATAACGTACGGATAATAGAAGTTCCTGTTGAGACCTGCGCAACGGAATAATAGTCTGTTAACGAAGTCGCACGCTCGCATTCATTTACATTGCTGATCGCGCAGCCACCGAATCGAGATAGTCGCCATCGTTGTCGTCGTCAATGTCGCGGTGGTCGTCGTCGTAGCCGTGTCGAGTCCTGACAGCTGTGTCGACACGCACCGCAAACATCAGCTTTCCGTGAGAGGATGCAACTTGCGTCGGGCGCGAGAGTTGCGATGGGAACGAGAGGAGAGAAGCGAAAAACACGACGTCGCAACTTTCCTTTCCATCGATCGCGCATTTGTCAACCGTCCTCCACCTGCCGGACAGGTATGAATATTCTGGACGTCCCGACATTCCAAAAATTCCCGAAATTAAATTGCTAACACCGCGACTACATGGCGATACGCGTCAGCGCTTTCCCGAATTTCCAACCTATCGTATAAATTGCCCGATTTCCATCACTATGCGCGTGTGTGGTCTGGTGATTCCCCTGCCTCCTCACCGTATGTCCTTCGCCTTATCTCTAAGTGTTTATTTTATGCACAGAGAAGATATTGTGGTAAAAATTACGACAAAATTATATTCCTTTTTACAATATTTTCTGTAAAGTTGGATTAAACTGAAATTATAGGATAGATCACCACTCTGGGAGAAAAAATATCTAAAAAGTAAGCAATATTTATTGTATTGATCACACACTTAACTCTAAATTCTTTTGTTTAACTAGAGTTGATTTCGTGAAAAACAACGATTTTTGGAGACCATAAATTTTCTCACATGAAAAAACAAATTTTCTCAATGCAGAAATATTTTATTAGTAAATATATTATTAGTGTCTATCAAATAAATATTTTTTATTTTTTAGTTATATTTTTCCTTCGATATAAAAAAGATAGTAAAAAGAAGAATTTGACGCAACGCACCAAATAGCAATAACACAAGAAAACATTCAAACAGTTATAATAATCTTGTCGAAAAGCTCAAACATACATAATATTTTTAAATAAGTACATAACAATTTCAGTCACAATTCCGTATGGTCCAAAAGGATTGCGAAAACTTTTCGTAATTTCCACCACAATATTTTGTGCACGTGTTGCCTCCCCCGCTAAGCAGCTAGGACAAAAAGTTGTCGGGTGTTGGTCGTCGGCGACGAGATCGGTAGGTCTCGGTGACAACTTTGCCGTCACGTTCCCCTGACGACGCGTGTTGTCACGCAATGTCCACGCACGTCGGAAGGCACGAGCCCCTCTCTCTCTCTCTCTCTCTCTCTCTCTCTCTCTCTCTCTCTCTCTCTTCCTCTCGTTCTTTTCTAACTCTCGATTGAGTCACCGGTGTGCATGATCTAAGGAGTCGATCCGATAGTCATTACACGCGATCATACCCACATTTACGTCATCGTTGTTTCAACGCTACGCTGACCACCGATCGATTCGAGCGACGCACGTTTTGTTCCGTCCGTCCAAGTCTGCGACGCCTGCGTTGCGTAAACTTTCTGGGTCGCCGCGATCAATCCGCTTTTAACGATTTTCACGGCTACCCTCTCTAACGCACTGTCACGCACATGACCCAATTTCGTTCGCGGTCGTGGCCACCTGCTCCCTCCTGCTGCCCTCGACGTCCGTGCTAAAACATTCCGGGGTGAATCACCGTCTGCCTGTGTATCGCTCCCAGTTCTTTTCTTTTTTTTCTGCCAAAGGTAGGTGCGTACGTGCCAAAGAGCCATGTGCAATATAAAACTGGATGATGACGATGAACGGATTGATGATAATTGAAAAGCTCCAATTACACTCTCCGAGATATTAATGACAATAATAGATAGGGGCGAAAGTTTCAGTAGCTCTCGCGAAATTGCAATCAAACTTCTTTTGCGATATCATTACAGCGTCGACGTTCGTACACAGTATTAATTCTCGTCGCCGACACTTCGTCGAGTTTCCTTAATCCTATCTCGCGGCTTTCCTCCGGGAACTCCATCCCGTCGCCCTTATTTCCTGCGTATCATCGGAAGACACACACACACGCACGCACGCGACGCTTTCCGTTCTTTCTTCGCTTTTGCCCGCCGGATGAACGAAGAAGACAACACCGAGACCGAAGAAATCGATCGAGATAAATTCGGCGACATTGAGGGGAATGATTGAAGGGGGACGAATGATTAGCGACAGCACTATCCAACGAAGGAATCCTATTATTCTCGATGAGGACGCAGGGTGAGAATCAGAAGGGGTAGACAGCGAGAAAGAAGACGTCGGAAACTGCGAGAGAGTTCAGTTATTCATTTAACGTGGAGGGGAGAGGGAAGCAGATAAGCGTGCTGATAGAGCGACGAGGACGGCAGAGCGTAAGGACAGAGAGTGCAAGAGCGAGCAAAGAGTGGGACGGAAGGGGAAGAGGAAGAGAGAGAGAAAGAGAGAACGAGAGACGGTGCGGTTGCAGTGCGACGAGTGCGATGGAAACAGAAGCAGGCGGAGTGCGTGAGCGAGAAGTGCGTATGTTCGGGATACACGGTAGCTTCTCATAGAGAGAAGACAGTCGCTGCCTCGCCGCAAGGCTGTTCACATCGTGTCGGAAGAGGAGTACACCCACATCCTCTGTGTACGTGCGTGCGTGCGTGCTCCTTTTTTCTTGTCGCGCGTACTTCCGCGTTCGATTCACCTAGACGTCGCGTTCGCGTTAAATCGACGGGGGAAAGTGAGAAAGAAAATGCACGCCCGCTGTATTTGTTTGTCCTTGTGAGGTCAGTGCTCTCTTGTTGTGCCTGGTGGACGAATGATCCAATAACGTGGAGATAACGGTCTCGATTGTTGGTGTTTGCACTGCGAGAGATAGTGGAGAGGTAATACGCGAGAAAGCCGATATTTTGCGAAACTAAATTTTTGGTTGCGCACACGCAATCGGTCGCCGACCGTACTGATGCGAATTCGCACGCACTTGTGCGGCGTAAAAGTACTATCTGGCGTAAAAGTGCTTACTATTATAATTAACACTGGTACCTAATTCTGGACATTCTTGTTGTTTTGATCTTTAAATGCGAATTGAACTTTCAATAGATACATATATATTGGATATATATTTTACGTTCCGCATAAAAAATTTTTTGCAATCTGATTAGGATTCAAACTGATTTCTTAAAATAATTAAGTCGGGTTCTGAATAGAAGTGCAATATTTCAAACTTGCGATTCTAAAGGAAGAAAGATTTTCCAACATTTTTCTGGTCTGGATTTTAGAATTGAAATGTATGAAACATATCGATTTTCTAAATAATTTTATTATTCAGTAAAGTGTCTTACAAATATTTTATTTTTTAATATTTTATTCTATTCAATACGATAGTTGATAGAAAAATAAAATCCCCTGTTTGATATCCATAAAAGTGTACCGACATTGTTGACTGAAAAAACGCGAGTTAACCCATCTGTGAGAATAGGATTCCTAATTAGTATCGTAGTAGGATAACTAATTTTGGGACAATTTAGGCTAATTTAGGACAATTTTCTGATCAGAGATGATGCTGCATCCGGGCAAATCTTGAAAACTTCTATATGGGGTTGTTATTTAAGTATTTGTATTTGTAAGAACCAAAATAATAAGAATGTCCAGAGTTAAGTATCAGTGTTAGTAGCCAGACATTGGTGCTGTTACCTTAATTGGCATGATAGTTTTTGCGGTAGTTTTCTTCCTCGTTCATATGGCTGTCGGATGCCCGAGCGTTCCCTTCATTCGCCAATTTCAAGTCAGGATTTATGGAGTCTCGCGATATTCGGGAGATTGTTCTCCGAGCTGACTCGAGAGTTCAGGTTTTTAATTAGTCGGCTCTTTTCCACCGAATGAGTTCTCGCACTTGGAGCGTCTCTCGCCAGTCAACGGCGTCGGTTGCCGTTGCGAAATGCAATTAGACAGAAGTTCTGGCCAGTGCGTAAATTCCGGACTTGCGAGCGGGCGGACGCGAGCGGCGAAAGAAACGCCGGGGAAATTAATGGCTCTACGGGAGGGACATCCGCGGGGAGTTAAAAGCAAGGCGAGAGGCCCCCGGGAGTCACGATTGGTGCAACGTAGTTCCATGGAGTTGCCGCTCCGAAAATAATCGTAGTATTTTTACCATCGCTTTATGCTCACTTCGCTACCACAAGCGAGCGTACACAAAGTGGCGTTAATTCGGCACCGAGGTGTTCCCACGACGCGCAACGGGTTATTCCCGAGGAGAAAGAGAGGGGCGGGAGAGGAAGGAAGGAAGGAAGGAAGGAGAGTGGGGGAAAAAGAGAAACATTTATTTTAGTCCTAGGACATACTCTGTAAGGACTGTTACGTATGAAGTTTCGTGAAGCGTATAATTAATGTGAAGGGGTTACACAAGAAATGATATTTGATATAATTTTTATGACGGTTTTATAAATTTAAATTGCGAAAGATATATAGACAGATAGAGAGAGAGAGAGAAACATTTATTTTAGTTCTAGGACATATTTTCTAAAGACTGTTACGTATAAAATTTCATAAAGCATATAATTAATGTGAGAGTTACATAAAAAGAAATAATATTTGATATAATATTTAGTGTAATATTTATGAGAGGGGACGAGAGCTTACAAATTTACGAGAGAGAAAGAGAGAGAGACGCGATCGACATTCGATGCTTGTTATCATCGCCAATAATGATACGCATGTTTTTATATTCTCGCAACGAATCACTGTAACTAACTATCGCTCGAAGCGTCCATAGGCGAGGCATAAAAACAATTCCAGCTAATAGACGCAGATATGACGATTACGTCTGTGTCTTACCCACAGGCAATTAATCGTGACCGTCACTCGTTTCTTCGCGTCACTTTTATTTCATGCACCTTGTGTCATTGATGCATCGTGCAAAATCAGAGAAATATACCTTGCGTCGCGCATATTTTGCAATTTTGTGTATCTCCAGCAAAGGATATTTTCTAGATAATAGCTTTAAAGTTTGGGTAATTTGTAGGGATGAATTAAAGGAGCTTTTTTATTTTTTTACAAAAAGATTTTAAGAAGAATTTTTTTACAAAGAGATTATAAGACACACACTTTTGAACTTTTCAGTATGTTTTTATTATAACTTGGGAAAGTTATATAATTTTTGTTATAATTTAAACACGCATATTGTAGGGTTTTAGTCTTGTTGACGTGTCCTGCTGCTAACCTCGCA
The DNA here is from genome assembly GCF_010583005.1 of Odontomachus brunneus. Taxonomy (NCBI): domain Eukaryota; kingdom Metazoa; phylum Arthropoda; class Insecta; order Hymenoptera; family Formicidae; genus Odontomachus; species Odontomachus brunneus. The sequence continues at coordinate 644,809 of NW_022639621.1, read as the reverse complement.
ATGTTTTATTAGGTAGCCATTTTGTCAAATTTTGGGATATAGAGACCAATAATCCTAGTTTACACAATAGTCACACTCATATAAAATAAAAATTTTGTTAGCTTTCTTTGTTCCTGTTCACTACAACAAGCGACTATGTCATGCATCAACCAATACTCGAATTTTAATTTTGAAAAAATCATGTAACTTCTTCAAAGCACAATAAAAACATATTGGAAAGTTAAAAAATGTCTTAAAATTTATTTGTAAAAAAATTCCAAAGAAACTGCTTTAATCCTATATATCTATAAAGTACCCAGAGCCTTTAAAAAATATCATCACAAATTTCAGAAGAGCTCATTGTCGTGTATTCGAAATAAGAACTTGTCTTCCTTACAAGAATATTATAAAATTTCATCGAAGAGGTAGAGTTGACTCTAAGTAGTCAGTAAGCCAAATTTTAGTCTTAATTTAATATTCTTGACTAAAATTCACTAGGATTCAGAATGTATTTAATTTAACGAATTTATAGTAGATTTGCGGATGTGTAAACTTTTGTTTGAAATACTTGAAACAAGAAACATTTACGCAAATGCAGTATGTATTTTTTTGCGGGTACAGAAACGTTAACTCGATTGGAACAATCGAGAACAAATACGCGTCATGAAAGTTGTGAGAAATGACTTGGTTTGCTTCTCACGTTCGTCCAGAAGACGGCAATGCGTCGAAGCGCGAATCTCATCGTTCCTCTGGAACATCTCGTGCAAGATTCGGTGCCTAAAGTTCGCACATCGAACAAGTATCGATAATTACAAGCGCTCGCGGCCGTTTTGTTATGTGCCTCGCGACGGAAAAAGCTCGGGACACGGCTTATCTCGTTATCACGCGCGGAGGAACTTCGGGAAGGTCGATAAGGATTATCAAGAGGCCGCAGAAAAGAGTAAATTTAGCAGGCAGCTTCGCAGACTTTACATTCTGCGCCGGCATTAGCGAAATTAGATATGTTGTGCGATGCAACGCGCGTCGTTCGCCCGGTCGTTAAACTGTCCCGGCTCGATTGCTAAATCGCCCTAACGATGCGCTTACTTGAAGCATTCGTCTGGATAACGAGCACAGAGTCGGGCCCTTCCCGCGACGCGACACAACGCGGAAAATACGCGACGCGGAAAGAAGAGCGCGTCGCTCGTAGGCGACGAAGTTGGGAGCGTAAATCGCGCTTCATTCGGTCCGAATCAATTCGACGATCGCGCCATCCAGCCATGCCTCGAATTCCCGTTAGCCGCTCAGAAGTCGCAATGTCGAACGCGGCAGACACGATCGGGCTTTAAGACGGGAATTGAGGTGTCGCGCGGGAGACCTCGTGGGTGTACCTACCGGCGATGCCGACGCAACCACCAACGAAAGGTCGAAATGAACGATGGGACGACAGATAGCATCGCGGTAGGAAAGCGTAATTAGAAGCGGTGGTTCGCTTGACAACTGAATGTGTAAGAGATGTTCCAGTTCCATCCTATCATTCTGCTTTCTGGCAGATTCTCCGAGCGAAATCGACTTCCGGAGGTTCACCAAGAGCGAATGTTTAAACATTTATTCGCGGGATACAAATATTTATTTCGCAGAAATTATTTCTGTTAAATGAACTTTGTTTTAATTATAATTTAATTATTTGATTATTTAATTGTTATTTAAATTATCGAATAATTTTATTTTTGTGAAATAAATCTTGTATACCACAAGTAAATTTTCAAAATATGCGTTCATTGCAAAAGAAGAAACATAAACTAAGTAATCACTTTTCTTAGCAGCAGAATAATATTTTTTTGCGTATTTATGTAACATTTTCTTGATTACTCGTGAGATCGCGTATTGCAATCGCAAAGATCTCCGTACTCTTCACGTTCACTCTAATTAATATACCGAAATAGTGACGCTAGAGGAGGAAGCACGCCATTGTGCAATTGTTACAAAAGCTTCTGTCATCGTTACAAAATACGAGATCTCTTCCTCGGGGCGATCGAATCGCCCGTAAATCGCTCGCTTTTATCGGACGCGCTCCAACTCCCTCGCGGAAATCCGCTGGACACGCTCTCCAGCCTGCCATCATTTTCCGGCTCTGTGTTGGAGCCTAGCTGTAGCGGGTAAACGAGCGTCAGACTTTTCCTCACAAGGCTAACGACGGCTGGGCCAAGAGTCGAGAGAACGAACTGACGAAGTGGGGTAATCACGGTGTTAACCGCGTTCGATCAGCGGCTGCTGCTGCTGCTTGCTGCTGCTTGCTGCTGCTGCTGCTGCAGGTGAATGAATCCCGACTCTCACGATTCACGTTCGCCTCTTTAGTCTGTCCATCGACCCTAACTAGCTATTTATATACACGAGGCGCTCGTCTCTGTGGTTGTGTCAGCATCTACACTTCAGGCGCACTCACACTCACGCACTTCGCTGCAACCGCGTGTTTCGCTTCCACATGCACGTGTATGTGTGTGCGTGTGCACGCATTCACGTGCCGAGTCACTCTCGTATGCGCTCCTCTGTGTGCGCCCAATTATAAGCATTCTAGATATCAATGCACGCCCGTGCGAGAGAACATGAATACGTGAATCGCTCCTCTATAGAGCCGTAACCATTTTTATTGCCGTCTTCGACCGGACGGCAAGCAGCAGCGTCGACGACGACGAAGACGACGAAGACGACGACGACGTCTATTCAAGGGCTATACGCACGAATGTTACATCGTGTACGTGAAAATACGGATATTATGTTGCGGCGTTATCTCGCGGCGTCGCGCTGTGATCTTCCATCCGACGGCTGCATTTGCATCCGAGTGGGATTCAACCGGAGTCGACGAACGACTCAATCCTCGCCCCTTTCTATTAATTTCAACACGCGGCATTTCGGTGATTCGTGTGCGTGTGTGTGTGTGTGTGTGTGTGTGTGTGTGTGTGTGTGTGTGTGTGT
>NW_022639621.1:635279-641865 GCF_010583005.1 Odontomachus brunneus | reverse complement strand
TGTGTGTGTGTGTGTGTGTGTGTGTGTGTGTGTGTGTGTGTGTGTGTGTGTGTGTGTGTGTGTATACGCGCGCGAAGTTGCAACACACTCGATCGCGCGGAGAGTTTGCGGCTGCTGTCCTAGTAGAAATTGAATCTCGTCGGTGTCTAGCCACGAGATAGTAAATTTGTGTCTAACATCACTACTAACCAGTAATATAATACTCAATTCTCCCGTGGTTAAGTAAATAAGTCAGCTGATGAGATTAAACAAACGACATTACAGTTATGAGATCAAAATCCACAAGTAATTTTTAGACAGTCATATTACGCTTAATTCTGTTTCCTTGAGATTTTTATGAAATGTAACCTCAATTTTTATTTGCTACCTAATTTAAAAATGCTGGTAGTTATAAATATCCGAGAAAGTATCAGTATATTTTCCTTCAGCTTGCATAGCCAAGAAGAAGACTTGGTTTACAATTATATTCCTCAACTACACACATCCATTCACTCCTTATTTCTACCTAATTACTAATATCTATATAGTTATATTGATTTTTTCTAATTGCAATATCATCCTCGTTATCTAAATAATTTCCTTTATAATCTTCTTAATTTTTATCTAACTTCACTTACACCTTGTCCTTATCTATCATATAAATTACACTTTCCTATCTCAACGGATATCATATATCGTCTTCATACACAATATTCTAAGCTCTGTTTTTCCCTGCAGCCACATCTGTCTTTTTATCTCTCCTCTCGTCCTATTCAATCTCTTCACTGCTTTCCTCATTTCCTCTTCATCTTCTTATTCCCCAATTTTCTTCCATATCTTGTTAGTTTCATTACTCCGCTCTTTATATTTCCTGTTAATGTTCTTCTACTTTTTTTCCACTTCCTATATATTTCCTTCGGTTTACATCGCCAAAAAGAAATTCCCCATATTCTATAATCTCCTTCTTATTTTTATATTTCAATTTTCGTACTTGTACACCAGTCTTTGTATCATCCTTCTTCCATATACTTTTATTTTATTCTCCTATCTCATCCGATGACCAAATCTTTCTTCTTTATTTCTTGTATCCTCTTCTTCCTTCGTCCCTCGTGTACTTCTGTCTTTTATTACCACCTACTATACTTTATCGATAATTTTCTCTGTATATCTCTGCATACCTCTGCATTCCTCTATATAATTTAAACTTGCCTGCATTAGCTACACTATTTGTTCATGACGTCATAACTTCTATTACCTATGCACTTTTTTCACCCTGAATCTTGCTTTCTTGTCTAACGTTTTATTTCACCTTTATTTGAACATTATTTGCGCACTCATTCCTATATAATTTTCTCTATCTGATCCCCCATACTTAACTCGATACACTAAAACCATTTCAAAATTCACGCACCACACACAATCAAGCATCCACACACTTGCACGCCATCCAAGTCCGATTTCAAATGGATGACATTATCTAAACAAAAAAAAATATAGGTTAAAATATCTCTCTTTACAGCGATTTTCAACAGGAGCCTATCCTGCAACTTTTAATAACAGTGCTGTTATCGTTATGCACATTGCGCAGTTTTGATCACATCATATCTACGCAACAACAACGTAACGATAACGACACTGTCGTTAAAAGTTACAGAATAGGCCCCTTGGTAAGGTCTACCTTGTTAAGAAACATAGCAAACTTTTCAACAGTACATTTCAGTTCCTAAAATATAAATAGCACGCATGAAATGAAAGGATAATCAATTATTGCAGAATATACATCATCGTGCGCGATCATCTCCTTTAATTAATAACTTGCAAATCAACATGATTATTTGTAAAATGATAGAGGATTTTTTTATTCAATTTGTCCGAATCTATATGATATTGCACAACTCATTTGTCGTATCGCGCGTAATCACACACACACACACACATTCACCAATCTTTTTAAATTAATAACTCAACATTTCACGCGGTTGTTTGCAAAATAGTAGAGTAATTCTGTGTTCGACCTGCTCTACATGTACACAAGGTATGAGACACTGCATCAGACATCCTGTGTAGGTCTATGGTCGATCCCAATGTCTTTTTCTAATGCCGCACAAGCTCGACACGACGTCTCTCTTTTGTTGAACGAGTACCATTGGCTGCGCGCTTCTTTCTGTACCGGGCGGAAATAGGAACGATGCCTGGCTGCGTCCGGACTCGTTTGTCATTGTATTGTTCGTCGAGCCTCGCGTTCATTTCGAGCAAACGGCTGTATCTTCCTCGTTGTGCTCGATCCAGCTTTATGCGTTCGAGCACGCGATAGGGCGCTCTGTGTCTATGTATGTAGAATGCACGGCATGATATTATCGACATTGTATATGGGAGGCATACACACACATATTGCTTGGCGCAAGCCACGGTGAAACCCGGCACCAGCTCTCCTAATAACGAATCGTCCTGTTTGACTTATTACGTAGAAATCGCGTGAACTTCGCGCGCCGTTTCAACGTCGAACTACCAGGCGCGCCGCACGGAAACTGCCGCTCGTTGATTCGCAATTGCGTAAGCGCCGACGATGCTAATCGCACGTCACAGAGCGATCGGGGTGCGTTCTCAGCGTCGACGAAAAGGGCAGTGGACGTTGCTCGTTGTTAAGTAACATTCAATGAACATTCGAATCGCACGCACACTCCATCGTGTGACGTAGATAATATGTAGGACCAGCCACGCCTCTTCGCGTTTCGCTGCTCCCTTTTTCTCGTTCCATATCCGTAACAAAAAGGAGCAACTACCGCAAGGAGCCGAGAGGCGGCCAGGAACGTAGATTTGGCGCGAAGCCGCCGCGATAGACGCAAAATTGCGTGCACTTTAATGGCTCGCTGGTAAAACCGTAATTATTGATTCTTCCTCTTTCTTCCGCTTCTTCTCTTTCTATCTCCCTATGTTTCTCTGTCTCGAGTTCTCCTCCTGCAGTCCCCGTGCATCCCCTCGTGGGCCATGATTGCGCGCTATTGTGCAACCTGCTCGGGATACATCGGGAACTTTTATCGAGATTTTATTGAACACGTGCAGATCTAACGCAAGCCGTTGATGCCGTTAAGCGAGCGACGCGTCTCGTGAAATCGCCAATCGATTGATAAATTCACTATTTGAAGCGTCAGACAATTTATTAATTATTTTTTCGATCGAATTTTTCTGACAAACCAAAGTTGCATATAGACGTCACTTTTGCTAGTAATTCCATTAATTTATTAATGGGAAAAGTTATTTATTGACAATAATTGAAAAAGTTATTAACAAAATGTCAAACTGGCCGCGCTTTTTTATTAGTTCCGACTTCAGGCTCCAAGAAACTTTCTATACGGCCACGCAAAAACACAATCGCCGTGAAATTCGTCGATCGAAAAGCACGACGCGCTCTCGTATTGAAACGGCGCGTCGCATGTGGGCATGGAATTCAAATGTAATTTCTCCGTCCGTCTCTCCGTTCTAAATTCGTCCGCAAAAGGAGCAAGCGTGACGGACGTGCCGCGTAAGAGAGCCGCGGATTTAACGCGGAGCGGAGTAGATGCGCGGCTGATGCACTAAATCGCCCTCGTTGTCGGCTCGACGATGTTACGCACGCGGCGGAAAGTCTAATTATTTATTCGGCCGCTGGAAATTCGCTGTTTCGACGAGCGAAGGGCGACCCGGCCGGCCACCCCGCCTCGAGAATCGCCAGTTATTTTCGTGCGAAATTACAGCATCGAGGCGCACGGCAGTCACGAGAGAAAGGGTGAAAAAAAGAAAGAACGTCTCTCCCGCGCGCACTGCAGCCTTTATCCGAGACTTAGATGGGATGTACGGAGACTCCACCGTCTGCTTTGATGTCAGTTATTTTCGTTTTAGACTCGGCGAACGCTGCGAGATAGTTCTTCCATTAACCGGGAGCGTTTATCCGAAGATGCGCGCGCGCGCGCGAGAGAGACGCGAGACTATAAAATTCATTTGAGCGCACATACAAGGATGTAGATCCAGCTCCGCCTTTTCTCTACACTTGCACTTGGCCGTATCCTTCGTCGTCGTCGTCGTCGTCGAGGCGGAGTCGCAAGCGGTAACAGCGAAATAAGAACAGAGAGACGGTGCCAGGAGAGCTGCGTAAACGGCTAACGAAGTTATTGCGACGTGGGAAGAAGCGGTCTTAATCGTAATTATTTTAACCGGGAAATACGGTGTAAATAAAAACATCGGCTCGGCGATGCCGCTTTAATGCGGCGTAGCGCGCGCCCCGGCCGGGTAATTGCCAGCATCGGGCTCGGAGTGCCGGATGCTCGAAATGATAATTAAAACGTGGATAGGACGTGAAGGGGAAGGCTCATCCCTGGCCTGTGAGTAAACAATTAACGGATACGCGTCGCACGTTGAGTTATTTCAAGCCAGACGCCGTTGATAAATCGGGCGTGAAAAGTGCCTGCATAATTACGTGTAATTCCAGTCACCCCCCGTCGCACCAAAGGAAGCTCGACGACGACCACGACGCGACGCGTTAGGTCGCTCTCGTCGGACGACTGTTGTGTGCCCGCTGCATGACTATGAGGCAATGTGTGTTGGGCATTAATCAATTGAAATTTCCTCTGACCGAGATAATCGGCGCGAATCGGTCGTCAAGATTAATCAGCCGTCACATATGTAATCGTGAATAATTTCATCGATCGATAAAATTAATTATTAATCACACGCTGCAAATCCAAGTGTATTTTTGAACGTGTAATAAAAGTGTAGTTTGGCTGAAGCTCCTTATTGTTTTAGGTCACGTCTCTTAAGACATTTAAGCAGTTCCAACCTCTTAGTAAGCTACCTGACAGTTAAATCATATGTCTGTCTTTGTCTAATTTGAAGAAAAAACGAAGACAGACATACGATTTAACTGTCAAGTAGCTTATCAAGAAGTTGAAACAATCAGCCCTTAAACGACGTGACTTGAAACTACAAGAAACATATACAAAGAGACCCAGCCAAAATAACACACTTGGATTTAAAGTACACGAAAAAATACATACTGCATTCAAGCAAATGTTACTTGTTTCAAGTATCTCATAAGTTTATGTATCCGCAAATTTATAAGAAACTATCGCCGTAAACATAAAACTTGTCCAAAATACATTCTGAATCCTACTGAATTCAGCATTTCAATGAAGAATATTAAAGTAAGACAGAGAGAGTAGATTCATGTCCAACACTGCCATGAGATCGAAATGGCACGCATTCCTTCTCCAAAATCGTCGCCGTACGCCTTACGGACCCCTAATGTGGGGTCTACATTCCACACGCACGCACTTTGACACGCCGGTCGTACGCGCCGCGACGTACAAGGTCGCAGAAAATACCGTCTCGTCGAATTCACGGAATTTACAGAATTGACTGTGAGCCACGGAAGTCGGGTCTTCACTGATTATCCACTTCGTAATTATATTTTAATTATTCATAACTTTCTCTTTAACCCTTTGTGATTTACAAATGTAATTTGAAGAGTACAGGAGTAGTTTTTTTTTTAAACTATATTAAAACTACAAATTATAGAAATAGTAAATTTGACGATCTATCTAATGTACAATGTAAAAAACATTCAAATAATTACAATAATTTTGTTACAACAAATGTGTAATAGTTCAGATATTATTAGGTAAGATCCAAGATTACAAAATTTTGTAACTTTCGAAAATTTTGTCGCAATTTTTACTACAATATTTACGTGTACGTTTCAGAAACGTCCTGATAGCATCTAAAATAAGTAAGACTTCTTTCAGACATCCCTAAGACTTCTTTTAGACATTTGCACTGTATGGGATACATCTAGAATAGTAAACCAGACGCTTAAACTAAAAGAAAAGAACACATATATTTACTGAAGGGAGATCAATGAGTGTCGAAGAAAGATACAGACACGTATTCCATAGAACATCGTTTCAATGAGTGGCGTGGAAGCTGGGTGGAATGCAAATCGATCGCTCATTTTCGATTAGATAAAACGCGAGGGCACGCGGGGAAATGCCGGTGTGTGCATTCCCGAATAAATCATAATCCCCATTATGCAGATTCGAGACGCGGTTACGTCACGCTACGTACACCCATGCGGAAGCAGGGATTGCGTTACGTGAGCGTGGGCGGCGTAATTTAGCGGCGATGCTCGATCGAACAGCGACGAAAATTCGTGGCACGTGACACGTGGAAAGCGTGCGTGAAAGTCGTACTGGTCGTGCGTGCGTGCGTCGTGCATCGTGCATTTTGAATGGGGACGGCCGGCTCATTGTTAGGCGCGCGTATCTTCGGGCGTGTAAGTGTGGTTCGATGAACTTGGAAATACTTTTGTCCGTGGATCGTTGCGCGTTGATTTATCGCGCCCGCGCTCCGCTTGATCTTATTTTTTGGCACAGCCAACCGAGAACAACGAGTCGCTTCTCCTAACGCGATGCCGTGGCGTTATCGTCGCGATGCAGAAGGCGTTCTCGCTCGTGGCGCAGCATCCGCGCGAATTCTCGCACCGCGGCCCTCCGCGCGATGCTACTTGCAACTCTCTCTCTCTGTCTCTCTCTCTCTCTCTCTCTCTCTCTCTCTCTCTCTCTCTCTCTCTCTCTCT
>NW_022639621.1:631414-633124 GCF_010583005.1 Odontomachus brunneus | reverse complement strand
CTCTCTCTCTCTCTCTCTCTCTCTCTCTCTCTCTCTCTCTCTCTCTCTCTCTCTCTCTTTCGAGACGAGAGACAAAATTGCGACGATAATATGCAGGCACGATCGAGTAAACTCGCTCTCGATCGAGTGTAAAAGCCACGCGTCGCGTTACGTAATTTCATTTCTTCAACGCAGCGCTCGTTAAGTCTCCCGTTTGTATTTTATTTTGCGCGAGTAATCGAACGATAAAGCACACTCCACTTACGGTTGATACTTGATCGCCTGCTTAGATCGCTGTTAACGTACACGCGCTGTTGCGGGGAAGAGATCGTGAGTCGATTAGCCGTACCTCATATAACAGATTCTCTCGCGCTGGAATGATTTATTTAGTCAGCTTACGGATCTTTTGACATGCGTTTTTCTCCTATAGAATACACCATAAATATGACACGACGAGAGAGGAAGAGAGAGAGAGAGAAGAAAACTCTTGGACCCGTATTAATAATCGTTACTTGAAACTTGTCTCATGTAAGATACACGGATTTTTATTCAGAGTTTGAAAAAAACCCAAATTTTTTCCAGAATCTAAATTTATATGATATATGTGACATTATATCTATAATTGCGAAAACTTTCATCTAACTTTAAATGCAAATGTAAGACCTGTATATTAATAGTTGTCACTTGAAACTTGTCTCACGTCAGATATTTAGATCGGAATTTAGAATTAGATCTGAGTTCTTTTAGTTTAATCACATAATATACATGACATTATGTGTATCTTATATCAAGTCCGCGCTTGAGACAAGCAACGTCTATTAATACAGCTCTTAAATTTAAATTCAAAGTTGAGAATTTTCACGTCATCTTTAATACAACAACTAAATGTCTCACTTGGGACGAGTTTAAAGTAATAATTACATGGACAGAATTTAATAGAGAAATTGCCATAAAATTTTGTAACCAGTAAATCTGCAATAATATACTATCTTTTCACTTCATATGTATTGTTTATCTTTTAGGAATCGAAATGTACTATTAAAAAATTTCTATGTTTCTAAAACAATTTACTATGTTCCTTAACAAGATAAACCTTACTAAGAGTCTATTCCCGCACTATTAGAGACATAATAAAATTGAGAAGAATTTATATGAAGGAAAGAAAATATATATTCTCTCCAGAGATATAGATACAGGCCTTTAAAGTGCTAATCGTACGATCGTAACTTTCTTTCCGCGTCCATGCGCCGTGCGGCAGTCAAAGTTTGCGCGAGTTACGCTCGATCAATTAACAATCATCGCGTTAACGATCGCAGGCAGTTCGTTATTGCCACGATCGTACAGCGCGAAACGGACTTTATCGCGGTGGCGTGTAAATCGGCTTAGCATTGCTTATAAATTCTTGCGTTTTCGCACACTCGCGCTTATTAGCATTATCGCTCAGCCGCGTATGTTAATTGGCTGAATCGAGCGAATTAAATTTATCGCGCTCTAAACTTTCGAGTGAGGGGAGAGAGGGCCGAGAGGGAAGTTAGCACACACTGCGCGCAATTCAGATGCCGCACCACCTAGAGAAATTCATTCATCAATTAGCAATTTATATTAAACACACAGCTGGGCAACGACGCGACTGAATTTTCCCAAGACTTGATATTCATATTGCGTCAACCTCTCCTCGGCTCTCTCTCTCTCTCTCTCTCTCTCTCTCTCTCTCTCTCTCTCTCTCTCTCT
>NW_022639621.1:623057-630107 GCF_010583005.1 Odontomachus brunneus | reverse complement strand
GTACGTCCACTGTCACATCAGCCACCGTCTGCATGCCCCTCGTTACTCGCAGAAAAGATTATTATCATTGTTAATATTGCCGTTATCATTGCTGTCGAGGCATCTTTTATTCATCGCACTGAAGCAGATCTCCTTGGAGTAAAGTATACGCCCGCATAAATTACTGATCGTTAGAGAGATGCAATCGAAGAGATGAATAATTACAGAGTAGACTCATAGCGCTGTCGCTCGCAATATCGATGTGATCGACCAAAAGAGCAAGCAACTCGGGCTGAATTCGCAAAAAATCAAGCACAGAATCGAGCGAATAGTTCGCAAGTGAATATAAGTGGACGAGACGCTCGACGACTGTAATGTAATTCGTCACGAGGCATATTAATACGGCCGCGAGTCGATAATCAGCGGGGCAACGGCTGGCAGGAAGGGCTTTAGCGATAAGTCGTGCGATAAATCGGCAAGTAGCACGAGCGAGCGAGCGAGGAATCGTCGCGGACATTGTCGTTATGGCAGACCGGATGGCGTGCACGAGCGTGCCTGCACTTGATACACTTGGTAACTTGAAGTTCAAGGACGTCGCGAAGTCGCGGGAAATTGCGGAAAAAAACTCAGATTGGTCGGATACGAAAATCCACACGAGAACGTCTGTTCTACCAAGTTGAGTTTATACTCACCGTTTCCAACTGTTAGAATAACACAGCACCGTCCAAGTGTACATTTCCACATTAACTCTCGTCATGTTCTACTAGTGTTATTTACTTACGTATTTGCCCTGCGTTAAATTAACACGAGAATTAGAGCGGGTAAATTGGGACACGTGAAATGTGTTCAATTTAACACGAAATTTTTTCACAGCATAGTTCCTTAAATATGGAGCTTTTCTTTCTTTGCAATTTCTTTCTTACGTTTAAATACAAAATTAGATGAAAGTTTACACACGGAAAAAAAGGTTTGGTTGAATTAACCAAATATCTGGTCGAATATGAACGATCCAGATATTCCGATTGAAATAACCCGAATTCTGTTTAAGTTAACAAGATTTTTGGTTGACTTAAACAGAATTCGGGTTACTTCAATCGGAATTTCACAGCATAGTGAAACACAGATATATTCGACCAGATATTTGGTTAATTCAACCAAACCTTTTTTTCTGTGCAGATATAATATTATATCTGTAAACGCGAAAACTTCCACCTAATTTTGTATTTAAACGTAAGAAAGAAATTGCAAAGAAAGAAAAGCTCCATATTTAAGAAACTATGCTGTGAAAAAATTTCGTGTTAAATTGAACACATTTCACGTGTCCCAATTTACCTGCCCTAATTCTCGTGTTAATTTAACGCAGGGAAAATACATAAGTAAATAACACTAGTAATATATGTGACATATGTCACATATATTGTACAATTCTACTGAAAAACTTGGATCTAACTCTAAATAAAAACTTGAGTGTCTCACATACACTGAAAGAAAGATTACTTAAAAATTAGTAAATATTTATTTGGCGAGTACTATAACAACATATTTATTGAAATCTACATTTTTTACTTAAATAGAATAAATAATTACTTTTTTCATAAAAAAAACTAAGGCCGTGCTTTCACACGGCAATGCTCTATCATGAACAGAAATCTCGCCTGAAATCGCGATAAGATTTGACTCATTATTTTCGCGCTTGATCGATCGCGTCAATCTTGCTGGCGACGTCGTCGTCTGCGCGTTATTTCCCTTGCCTTCCCGGCAAGTTCGTAGCATCCCCGGGCGAGCATGCGGTCCACAGCGGTGATACGAGGGTGGACCGCAGATCGATAACTCGATATCCGCGCTGCCCCTCGGCACGAGCGGGACGAGAAAGGAGATAAATAGGGGACAGGGAGGGGGACACGCGTCGTTCGGAAGGGGAGGTCCTTATGCCACGGGGCGATTTGCATCCGAGGGTACTACCTACACGCGTGAGAGGGTTCCCTTTTCGTTGGGGCGCCTATCAACCGGGAGTATCTCGTACCGAGAGAGGGTCGAAGCTCGAGGGTCGAGCGCGGTAATGCCTCTCACGGAAGCTCACCTCAAGCCCTCTCCATCGTATTCGAATTAAATATTATCTCGCCGTGGGAAGAACTCGGACGATTTAATAGCGAGATCGATGAAACATTTAGAGCTGCGCTCGAGACACTGCCGCTGGGAAAATGCTAAATATTTTGCAGGAGAGATACACTTGAAACGCCACGACGAGTATTCCACTAGTTCATGTGTTCTTCTTCCGCATACCTTTATTTCACTTTCTTATCTCTTCCGATTACCAAACCTTTTCTCTTCACTTCTTATATCCTCTGCTTCCTCCAACCTTTGGAGGAGACTTCCGTCTTCAATTATCATCTGTTATACATTCCCTCTACTAATAATTTCCTCCGCATTGTCATACCAATTTTAGTTTGTCTGCATTACCTACACTACCCGTTTTCTTGTGACACCATAACTTCTATTACCTATGTACTTTTTCTGCCCTAAATTCTACTTTCCTACCTAACGGCTTTCACTTACGCACTATCTACGCACTCATTTTCACTTAATTTTCCTTATCTAACCTTTCATACTTGACACTAAAATCATTCCAAACTCATGCACCACGTTAATCAAGCAGCCATATATTTACACGCCATCTAACTTAAGAAATAAACTTCACACTTCACAAATAAATTTTCAAATATCTTTTCTCAGTGTATGAGAATCAAGTATTAATATAGCTGAATGTTCAGACCAATATTTTCGATTGCGGTTTACTGAAATATTATTGTTTCTCGTTGGCGAATTTTCATCTGGTCGCGACTCGGTCGCACGAACTGAGATCTTTTTTCGCGCAGTAACGAGAGAGAGAGAGAGAGAGAGAGAGAGGCTGCAATTTATTCGAGCGCGTCAAATAAATTGCAGTGTCCGCGTATATACGAGAAATTGAAATATGGAAGACTAATTAAGCAGATTGCCGCGTATTGATTTGTTACGTGCGAAAGCTATGAATTCGCGAAGCACGCGGGACGAGCATTGTCGCTATCATTTTTCTTATCGTGTTATCCTGAATCCATCGCGTGTACAGGACACGGCGGTGTGAAGATTACGCGCGTGCCAGGAATTCCAGTGAGTCAAACGGAATCGGAAGCTACGGATTCCACGTCGTCGTCGTCTTAGATCCCTGCCGTTGCTTCGGCGTTGTTCGACGAAAACTTCAATGAGACTCTCCTGGCTTTCGTCGAATTAGCCGTGCGAGAAGGAGTGTGACTTCGTATTGAAGAATCCACTGGATTTCTTTTCTCGGAACGGAGCATCGATCTTCGTGCCCTTTCTCTATCATCCTTTTACTCTTGTCGTGTCTAGCAACGATCCATCACGCCTTTAAAACCGTTACGTCGTAAAAAAACCATAAATACGTGAATCATGCACGCGAGCTGATATAATCTAACTTAATTTGTGCTCTTAAATGTGTAACTCAATTTACGTAAAACCATGCACGTTACGTGTTGTATTTTTTAATAATCTGAAAAATGTTGTCTGAAAAAATACTCCGAGAATACGAAACCTAGTTTCGAAATGGAATTATTCAATGTTATTTTCATACAGACGTATGAAACATTAATTCCGATGATAACACGCCCAGTTTATGTATTAAAATAAAATACCAATGCACCTAGACACTAATATTTTAATATTAATGAATATTTTCATAAATCTAAATTCTTTTGTTTAAATAAAATAAACAATTATTTTCATGAAAAGTTTTAGGAAAATGTACATTATCTCACTTGAACAAAATTTCTTCTCAATATAAAAATATGCGAATCAGTACAAGTGAATACGTTATTAATACCCATAAAATAAATAATCTTTGTTAGATATTTTTTTCTCTCAACGTTATTAAGATTCTTGATCTAAAATTTATCAAATTACTTATCGTGAGTTATAATCACTGTTCTCCCTTTTCTTTGATGCTTTCATGCATGACTTTCATGCATAATTTTGAGGGAGTTTTTGAAGGTAAATTGAAATAAAATTTACGCCAATGCATCCGGGAGGCACGTAGTATTATTGACAGAGTCAATAAATCATACAGCAATTCATGCCAGGTCTACTATTGCCGATCAAAAAGCGCAGCGAGCGTTTGAGACACGTTTTATTGATAATCATACTTCAATATCGATTATAATGCAGTATATGGCTTCGGCTCATTGGACGGAAGGTTCCTCGTCCTTTTGACCCCGGTCGTATCCGTATTTGGAACGCTTCAATTTATTCAGCGCGAACTCCCCGGTATTGGCACCGCGAATATCTCTCGCTGTCGCGAAAGACCGCATCTACGCGCATGAATTATTCGCTCGCGGAGCTGGAGTTTGCGCGTGCACGAACAGTGACGTTGGAAACCGTGTCTTCCGAAATACATTTTCGTACCTTTGGTACAGTGAACTCCGGCCGGACGAGTTACTATTTTCGGCCGGTGGTGCGCCGTATCGTTTTCCGATAGAATCCAGGTGACCGGAACGACAAATGCATTACGGCGCGCGTCGTCGTGCATCCCCGTTACATACGGCTAATCCGCAATTGCGTCGTTACAAATGACACTTAGGCCGACAGGTATATGCAAATGTTCCGGAACGGTCAGATACGCGTCTCTCTCCCCCTTCCCCCCTCCTCCCCGCAGCCGTCCGCGTCGGACGCGGTGAATATATTCCAGTTGTACTTACAGGAAGCAGCGGGAGACCGGCAATGTATATGTGCGTGGCGTACGCGTCGTGTACGCGAGTAGGTTCGAATGGGGTTGCGACCATCCCGGCTGTGCCGGCAGAGGGGTTGTTGCGCTGGCCGGCGACTCTCAGGGCCGCATCCATTGCGGGATTTTGCACGATAAAGCGTCTCGCCGCGAACGGCCCCGTTGCGAATTGCCTCTCGTAGAGTAGAATAGAGCAGCGTCATGTGGAGCGACGCTTTATGCCGCAGACTGATACCCAGGGCTGGCCGCTTCGTGTGCACAGAAGTGCAAAGTGTGATGCGCCAAGTATTGGATCGAGATATAAATCACTCTAGATTTGCGCAAAATGAGGATACAGGAACGCACATAGTCAGCATATTACGAGTGCGTATACGGAAGGAAAGTACATTCTTGTTTCGGAGATATCTTTATTCTTGACATATAAATCTTGAATTGAGATTGATTGGCGTCAAACGAATAAATTACTTGCATCAATATATTTTATATATGACTCAACGAAGAAAAATGTACATTTATCTCTCAAAAATAATTTTCATGGATAAAAGCACAAAATATTGGATTGAGAATATGTCTTTAAATGTCAGAAAAAGATATCATTATCATCGGAATAATCATATCGTGCTTCTTTATATCGTGCTTCTTCATATCGTGCTTCTTCATATATATTATAATATCGAAATAAAATTATTGCATTGTTAAAATTTAAGGGAATGCAAGCTTTACCAACGAAATACTGACTTTTGTCTGTAAAGTTTATGTCGTATTAGTTGCATACAAGTACTTTTACACAATGAAAGTATGTGCAAAAATGAATTGGATCATTGTTGAATATGTTACGAAAACGATGAAAATTTTCAAAAGTTACATCTCAAGCTGTTAATTATGCGATATTTAAAATTCTACCTGAGCCAGCAAAGCATCGTTTCGAGTGCACTTTGAAATTCTTCTAACAGAATAATGTATCGTTGCTTACTTTTGAAGGAATAATTGTTAACTCAAGTATACCAGTTTCAAGTGGATACTAATTTCATTTCCGTATATTTTCGCCGTTAAAATTAATGGGCGAATATAAACAACGGAGACACGTCCGCATTCGCGATAGATGCTCGCGGGACAAGTTCTCAAACGCGCTATATTTGGCGCGAGACATTAATTACGCGAAGTACCCCCTTTGAAGCATCAAATTAATTTTATAAATCAATTTGGCAAACCACGTAATGCACGCACAGTCCATTGGGGTCATTGGGGTGCGCGCCTTTCCGCGTTCGGGGGTGAACCCGCGTCGAAGTTACCTCGCAAATCGCGCCGAGTTCTCAGTGAAGTTCAAATCGTTTATTTTTCACAGCAGAGAGAGAGAGAGAGAGAGAGAGAGAGAGAGAGAGGAAGAGAGAACGGGGGAGAAAACTCTATCCCCTAACAATGCAATATCAGCTACACCGGTGCGCCGTTTGCCGCACTGGACACCGTCGCGAAATCAATTTTACCCGTGCGCGAAAACAAACGAGTCGTACGCGCATTCTCCATCCGCATTGTCTCTGTGCGTGCTTCATTTCACGGCGAATTTATTTACAAAGATTATTTTTGTTATCGGACCGCCGTTTGCATTCCGGTTAAATGAAAATCGCGGAACGAAGCTCATGCGAAATATTCGATTCGCTCGCAGCAGTAAGCCGCGAGACTCGCGGCTTTTGTTCAGCGAGTTCTTTACCGGAAAACGACTCATATTTGGCAATTCATGCTTAATGTTCTCATATTTAACGGCGAATCCGAACGCCCTTTGCTGTGATACATGTATCTCCATGGCAGTAAGTGAATGCGACGCGAGATGATAGTGGCTGATATACATATTTGCAGACAAGCTTTCGCGAAATTACGACTCCACCCCGACATCGTCTTTGCCAAATTAATTAAATTAATGCCATAAGTAGAGCGTCAGTTCGCGTGCGTGATGTACCTGTGGGAATTTTGTTGGCAATATCCCGAACATCACGCTGCGCTCAGGGGCTGCCAAGTCGTAGCCAGATTCATGCTTGAGTGCCTCGAGCCTCAACGTGAAAACCTTGAACTATTAGGACCTTAACTTAGTTTCCGCCCAAAAAATACTGAGAAAAAGCATTTATTGTAAAAAATTTATTTAAATTATTTCAATGAAAGTATTTTCCATCACTTTCTACAACTTTTTGCCATCTTTCTGGCAACTGGGCGATACCATCTCGATAAAACGATGTTTGTTTCGAAGCAATCCATTCGTCCACCCATTCTCGCACTTCTTCAACATTTCGGAAGCGTGTACCACTCAA
>NW_022639621.1:612189-622892 GCF_010583005.1 Odontomachus brunneus | reverse complement strand
CAAAAGCACATGTCGAAAAAACACTTTATCGCGTTCCATTTTTCACAAAGCAAAAGAAATTGTTGTTTAGGAAAATAATTGTGTATGCTGACTGAATGTTATCGAGAAATGTCGAAATTAATCACAAACTACCTGTTTCGTTAGTAATGACTACTAGAACTGTTTGTATTGCCATCTAACATTTGCGGGCGGAAACTAAGTTAAGGTCCTAATATATTACGATATGAGTCGCACATCGCGGAGTTATGCGCAAAGCATGAGCTCTGTGATATGTATTAAAATTTATGCACTCTCTTGAGAAGGAAAAAATAGCACACACTGCAGTCCGTATCTTATCGCTCGTCGGATGTAAATCGTTGCGTGATCACTTCAACGTTATCCTTTTCGAATCTCTCTGGCTGTAGCCCCTTCTCGATCGAGTACTACAAAGTATATTATAAAGTGCATTACATGTTTTTTCCATTAGTTCAGCAATTATTTAATAAAAGGGGAAGCCTTTTAATAAGAAAAGATAAAGTAATGTACAAAGAATGTACCCAAAGGGTTACTTTTATAATCGTAATCGAATGTAAGAGACGCAAATCGTTGCGTGAACATTTCAACGTTATCTACTGAGAAAGAAATATTTAGTATTTATAACTATAATTGTTACTATAAATTATGGTTAAGAATACTATAAATTATAGTCGAGAAAATCATTTTTTTATTAAATTCTACTACAGTGTTAATGATACAAAATTTACATGCATGTAAGTTACTATTTTTGTGTTCGAACAGTCAAAAAATATGGTTGGGACCAAAAATAACTATAATTTTAATTGGATCAATCCTTTTCTCTCAATGTTCTCTTGGAATCTCTCACTTCTCGATCATGTATCATAAAATACTCTACATGTTTTTAATGATTTTATTCAATCCAGTAATCATTTATTAAAGGGGAAAAATGATCCTTTACATAATAAGAAAAGATAAAATAACTATCATAACGAAAAAAAATATTTGGTTGAATTAATCAAATTTCTGGTGAGGTATGAACGAGCCAGATAATTCCGATTGAAATTGCCAGAATTCTGTTCCAATTAACCAGCAATCTTGTTGAACGGAATTCTGGTACCTCCAACCCGAATGTTCGTTCATATTACATCAAAAATCGTGTGAATCCACAACCAAACTTTTTTTCCGCACATATAAGAAAAATGTACACAGAAAAAAAATTTAACAATCAAATTAACAATCATTATTTTATGTATAAGCAACGATACATAGTTTTGTTAAAAGAGAATCTTAAAGTGAATTAAATCTTGAATTTCGACATATTATAACTTTAGTTGCATATTACAATAAATCTCATAAGAAATACAATATGATTATTTTGGTGATACATCTTTTTCCGACATTTAAAAACATCACATTTTCAGACCAATATTTTGTGCTTCCATTAAAGAAAATGATTTTTGAATAACAACACAGATATTTTTCTTCTTGTTAAAAAAAATCATATAAAATATATTCTTGCAAGTAACTTATCTTTGTTTAACGCTGTACAAGCTTTTGAGGATTAACATGTCAGAAATAGACTATTTTCCGAACAACAAATGTTCTTTTTTCTGTGTATCCAAAAGATTAACCGACGTGTTACGTATGTACATGTGCCACTGGTGGCAAGTATCCAGCGGAAGTTCGTCGAAATTCTCGCCTGATTAGCGGTGTCGCGATCCAATCGCGATCCGGTCGATCGCAGTCCGCGACCGCGAGACGCCGCACCCAGGATCTCTCCGGGAAGGGCTCGTCGTCGTCCCGCTGGTCTCGAGGATGCACGTAGATACGCGATCCGCACGCGTTGATGCCGCTTGCGAAATTCCGCGCGCGCGTTATTACAACGGATTCCACCGCGGCCGTTCGCCCCGGCGCGTCGCGTCGCGACGCGGCTCGGTGCGGCGTGGCGCGGCCCGGTGCGGCGCTCGCACAGGGGTTGCAGGCAGGGGTTGAACACAGACGGGAGGGATGGTTTGGTGGGAGGGAAGGCAGCGGCAGGGCCTAGAGGGAGAGTCATGGACCGGGGGAAGGACGCCGGGCGCCGCGGCGCAGCCTGCCGCACCCAGCAAAGCGCCTGCTCCCCTTGAACCGGCGAAACGTATACCTGACGACGCCGCCGCCGCCGTGGCACCAGCGACGCGCGTACGTTCACGCTGTTGCTAGGCGCCGCTGTTACTCCGTTCTCTCCGTCCCCGTTGACCGCATCGACGTCCACGCAGCAGCGATCTCGTCGACGCCGTCTCGGCTCGGGTCATCCGTCCGTCGCGTTGCGACGCCGCGCGTACCGCCAACTTACCCGGGACCTTCGAGCGAGTCAAGGTCGCCGCCGTGCGCCGCGACGCCGGCGGCTCGCGCGGGGTCATCGTGCGGCACCGTTGAGCTGCGCGCCGCGGGTCGACTCGGTGACTTCGATGACGACGAGGACGGCGACGCGCGTCGACATGGTCGCATTTGTGATGTGAACTTGGAGGACGACCGGTGTGTGTGATCGGAAGGGTTGATAATCTCGTGCGTGAACAGGCTGGACATTCCCAGAGCGGAGCTGTGATCTCGGAGGGATCCGAAATCGAGTGGGAGCGAGTGAAAAGGGATTTCGTAGAGTGTTTGTTTGGTAAAGTGCTCCTCACGGGCCGATCGTCCCGTCGTGAGATAAAGCGGGAGAAGGCAAGGATAAGGCCGTGAATGAGATTCGTGTGAAGAATCTTGCACCGCTCCAGCTTCTCTGGAAATTGAGGCGAGCTCTTATCAAATTGAAACTCGCGAAAATATCGTCGAATTGATTTGGTCACAAAAATTCATCCGAATTAGGTGGAGAGATTGTCTCAGTGGGTCGGGATGTCGTCGTGAATTTTTTTCCCGTTCTTCACCCGGGAAATAAGTACCCTCGATGAAGGAAGCTCGCTACTTCTCTGGAGCGGCGGAGTTGAGCCGTACTCTCTGAATTTCCGCGACTGGCAATATTGATGCGCCAGTAAGTTTGGAGGAGGTCGATGAGTCGGAAAATCTCCGGGGATCGTTTTACGGCTTCCACCGCGGCCGAAAGTGTTCGAAGGTAAAGCCCGGAGTCGGTGGGTGGCCCGACGATGAGAGGCGGAAGATTTCGTAGCGTGATGTCAAGGTTGCACGACCTTGGTTCGGTCGCTGACACGGGCGGCTAAATTCCGTAAAATCGGGCGTGTCGCAAAATCTGTAGCTTCTCTCTCCTTCTCTTCCCCTCCCCTCTTTAATTAAGACCTGGCGCATACTTTCTTCTTGCTGAATCTCTCTCTAACTTTCCTTGGCACAAAAATACACACGCGAAAATTCTCCCAACTGCACAGCACTTGATATCTGTTTGCATATAACTCCATTATTGACAGAGTCTTTGAAACTTACAAATCAGGGAAATAGTGTCTATAATAATATCTCAACGTCGCGGATACCTCAAGAAGGGAACTACAGAGAGCAGAAATATTTCTCAAACGCGCATTTGTTTGCTTAAAGAATTTTCTCCCTCGAATAACTCGAGTGCTTCCTGTTATTCGCGGGGCATATAATAGCTTCTCGCGGAAGGATCCACGGTTACCTCTTGAATCTTTTTTATTTTAGCAATATCGCCGCGGAGGCACTCGACTTACAAGTTCTATTGATCCAATTTAGAGTTCTTACCGCATCGCTGAGACGGTCTCGAGCTACACCAGGGTTCAATGGTCCGTGTAGTAGCTTGAGTTTATATTCCTGATTCGCGGTAATGTATCGGCATCAGCAGAACCACGTAGGCGTAACTTTGTAAGATTTCACGAGAGCCAGACGAGCGGCCTTCTCGGACTCTCGTGGGTTTTTGATGTCGTGTATATATGGTGTACGGTACTCTGTGAAAATTCACGTGCGAGGCAAAATTAACGCGAGATCGTGCGTTGTTCCTCAGAATAATTCAAGCAACCGTGAATATTCGGCGCAAACAATTCCGTTAACATCGAATGAAGAAATGATGTTACCTGCGCATTGAACTCTCGTTGGATCGTTTGATTGATTATGTACCTAAGGCTCGTATTAATAGTTATTGCTTGAAACTCATCGTCTCTAGTGAGGCACTCGAACTTAAATTCAGAGTTAGATAACAACCTTTCAGTCGAATCGCTTTATCACCGATATAAATACCACATGTATCTGAAAAACATATGGAAATCACATGTCGACTGAAAAACTTGAATCTAGCTTGGAATAAACATCTATCTCGTATGAAACAAGTTGATGGCTATTAATGTGGACTTTATTTCTCCTTCTCGGAAATAGTAGTCACGATAGACTGATATATATAAGTTTACTTTATAGCAACTTTAGGTATATTAACTCATGAAATTCACGTGGATATCGCTTATCACTGACTGGGTCACGATCATATTTGTTACATGGAATGACGAAATATAAATACGGAAGAAAATGATCAAATTTGCTCAAATAACATGTCATGTTAAATGTAACATAAAGATCTGTAACTTTTGGTGAATTTGTTGCTGCATCAATGCAACAAAGAATTTACATTGTTGTATGACGTAAATTTAATAATTAATGCAATTCGCGGTATATTTGCTTCATAAATGTAATTAAAACGATTGCACAGTTTCCATCATCGATTGTCTCTGATAATCACGAAAGTCTGTCTGGGAATGTGATTGAAATTGGTCTATTCTAAAAGTCGCATTATTAGCGCTCTGCGCACAGCCGCGCAACCCTCGGGGGCGGGAATGCCGGTGATCTATCGCAGGTTCACGTACGAGCTCGGGTTGATACCTGGGGGGTTGCACTGCAGTGTCGGGCTGCAGTGACTGCAGGCAAGCAGGCAGGTAGGCAGTCAGGTTTAGGCGGTGTCCCGCAGTTTGGGGTAGGTTAGGTACGCTCATACATATACGTCGCGTTTGCACGCGACGCTCTTATCAGTCGTGAAGTTTCTTACGGAGACAGCGGAACGTTTCTGCAACATTGAATATTTAGCGATAACGGCGCCTCACCGGGTCACGTTACTCTCCGTTCTCTCTCTCTCTTCCGTCTATCGAAAAACGCCGAAACAAGTTCGCCATTTCTCCGGGAACGACGCCGCTCCAGAAACTCGCAACCAAAAATGTAGATCGCATGTCGTCAAATTAAAATGACAAAAATACACCAAATTTATCTTGCCGTTTGCTATCTGCTCGAGCTATTTTTGCTCTTGTTGCCAATCTCACACATAAGTCGTACGCGCAAACAAATATGCAAGAATTTTATAGTAAATTCATTATATAGTAAAAATCATTATATATTTTATAGAGAGAATTTTATAGTAAAAATCATTATGTTTATTTCAAAATTTTTTTAATGAAAAATAGATTGACAATTTGCAGTAAATGTTTATCCTTTTATTTCATATGTGCTACTTAAAAGTTTGTTCTGTATGAAATTTACTGCGTTCCTTAGCAACACAGAAAAAGAACATTCTTATTTACAGAATACTTTTATTTTTGACATGTTATTCTTCTGAGATTACCTAGTGTTAAACAAAGATAAATTACTTGCAAGGATATATTTTATACGATTTTCAACAAAGAAAAGTTTTATTGTTTAGAGGTAATTTTCATTAGTGAAAATCGCAAAATGTTGGACTGACATGATGCTTTTAAATGTCGGAAGAAGATGTCATTATCACCAAAATAATGGCAAATAACTGTATAGTATTTTTTATATAAGATTATTACAATATGAAGTGAAATTATAATTGTTGAAATTCAAGGCTTTAAAATTCCTCAAACAAAATTACACATCGTTGCTTACATATGAAACAATAATTGTTAATTTGAGTATATTAGTTTTGAATTTCTTTCTGCGAAAAGAGCTACAATATTCTCTCTGTGTAGATATAAAATGAAAGGAATACACGATGTTCATTTGCAATACAAATGTATGATTTATTCAATATAGATTGAATATAATAGGTGTATTTAATGCACATATTACAGCGCATTATTATCGCTGTTGACTCATCCGCATTGTGTCGGCTACGTAGACTAGACATATCTGCTCGAAATGCGATCACAATCCGGCTTAACAATCATATCGGGATAACCGGCGGCAGCGTCTCGGAAGAACAAGACCCAGGGAGGGTCGTTGATCGAAGAAGGACACGCCAGGACAGGGTCCTTTGGTGCACCTGTCGCCCGACGACTGTTTGTGCGAACGTATCGATTCGGGTACCGGCGATGCAGTGAACGAGAGAGACGAGACAACGGCGGTGCAAATAGGAGACCAGCCTGGAACTCGTTTAATCCCGCCTTCGTCCTTTCGCGCGGCGCAATGCTGTGAATCGTTCGTGCGACGAGCGACGACCGGGCACACACACACACACACGGGGTCCTTCTGATTTATCCGGCGATCCAATTTCGTCGTCGAACAAAACAGCGCGCGGTCAACATGAGCAGTTGCTGAACATTGATCGCTGACACGGACGAGGGGAATTCGCGCAACGCTGGAAGACGTGTGGTGTATCTGACTGGACCCCGTCATCACATCGCCGGTGTCACACGTATCTTATCTCCATACCGTCCTACGAGGAAGCCGTGGTGATAAGTGGTGGGTGATGATAAGTGACCCACCGTTTCGAATGAAGTGGTTTTAGGATGATGGTGGAGCGTGTCGAGGATCACCTCTTCATGTATCGACGCCCCGTCTACCGCGTCTTCCAGTACCTCGAAACTACCGAGTAAGTATATTCAGGCGCCCCGTAATCGCTCTCTACAATCAGTGTTTTCTTCACTGTGCTATTTTTATAACTGATGATTCAGTGCAATCAGTAAAGTCTCATCGAAAAAATCGGTTAATAGCAGTTATTCTTATCATTGATTCATTTCACGAACACAGACAGTGTCATTATGCGCAAGATGCATAGAATTCCGTAACTTACGGAAAACTGAGTCTAGTTATCACACTTTTTATATGCTAATTAAAAAAAAGATACATGCAATATTTTTTAATATTATGCACATTTTCATATAGGTACAACTATTAGATAAAAGAAAAATAATATTACTTTTATATGTATTTATGTATATTTATACATAAAAAAGTTATTACATTATAAGCAAAGTCGTGCAAATGTGACTATTTACCTCATATCCAGAATTTATTATCACATATCTTTTAGATATAAAGGAAACAAGATAAATTATTTTTATTGTAAGATTCCAAATGTTAAAATTACTAATATCTTATAATCAGATGCAGTTCACGGCCGTTGAACTAAGAAGATAATTCTCAAAAACTTTATAATAATAACTTTAAGTCTTTATAGAGGACCTTATGCAGGCTTACTGTTGTAACATGTATAACATAATATATCACTGTGTATGTCCTTGCATAAACCACTTCATAACTATGTGACGCATTCGCAACGCATGACAACTAATCCCACTGAATTTGAGTCAAACGCGAACGATCATTTGGAATAAAGATTTATTAATAGTATGTTGCTAAACTAAATTAGCAGGAAAAATTAGCCAAATACTCATAACATTTCTTATAACTAAAGAGAGATTGCGACCAGATATTTGGAAACTAATGGAACAATAAAAATAGAGACAAAAAAGTTTTACTCATCATGTTCAATTTTTAAAAAATGTTTATAAATAACACATAGAAAGTTTCTATCATAAGCCATAAACCATTTTGTACACTCAATTAATATGATACAAGCAACCTATAGAGAAGAATATTCTCCTCCATTTATTATATGACATTTGTAATTACTGACCCGTGTGACTTCCAGGCTCAGTCTAATCCCAGTCCTCTGTACAACGAATTTGTGTATTACAGAACTTGCAGTAGAATCTCTTACTTCCACTGGTCAAAATCAGTGAGAAATAACACAAAGTAGTAAAGTGAAAATGTTTTATTAATTCGGCAAGGAGGGCGCTAAATCTCTTTCTCTCTCTCTCTCTCTCTCTCTCTCTCTCACACACACACACATTCACTCTCTGTATTTCTCTCTCTTTCTCTGGGACGTGGATATTATCCAATGGTGGACTCGACGAATTCAGAACAAGTGACACGTACGTTAATGGCGAGCACGATAAACTCGAGAAGGAAAATCGGCAATTAGCCGTGCGAACGCGTCCAATGAATTTCGAGAGCGACATTATCGCGCGCTGGGGTTTCATGGAGCTCGCTGGCGCACCGTGGTAGCGTGAAATAACATTCGGAACTCTCGAAGCCGCTTAACGGGCCTTTAAACAAGAGGTTTGTCTCGTTGGAGGAACAGCTCGCGGCAATTTGCGCGCGTACAGGCTTTGAAGGTTTCCTTCCAATCTGTGAATGAAGGTATGAGACATGGAGCAAGGTTGCAGGTGCGTAAAGGAAATCAGCGTGGAAGCAGGGTGAAGGGAGAAGAGAGGGTTGAAGAGAGGTACCAGCTCTCCCGCAGAGAGCGCTCCTTTCGGATCTTCTTGTTATGTCGATGGCGCCAGGTAACCATGGAGAAATTGGCGGCATCGACCGCGACTCATTCGTAACCGCTGCTAATTGGCGTCATTAACAATGCTTCCATACTGCCGGCGCATTCGACGTCCCTCCCCGCGAAATTCCACGACATCGAACATTCCAATCGACCTCGATCGATATGCTCGATAAACGGCGTGTTTTTCGCAATGAGCACGAACCTGCGAGGCGCTTGGCAACAAATTAGTTAATCTTCTTAGGAAACTGTAATTCGCTTTTCTTTTGTCATAGTTTCTACGCGGAGACAAACTTTTATACTAAAAATTACTGTAGCCGAGGAATCGAGAAATCGACATCCTGCAGTGATTGCTTGTCTCCTTTCATTTTTTGCTATTTTATATTTTAGGGTATATTTTAGAAACTGAAATGTGCTATTAAAATTTAAAAATTTGCTGTTTCCAGCAAAATTCTAGCAAAGTTTACTGTCTTCCTTGACGAGATATATCTTATTGACAATCTATGTTTGCACTACTAGAAACATAGCAAAATTGAAAAGAATGTTTTTAGAAAAAAAACTATAACATATACTATAACAACTATAACAACTATAAAAAAACTATAACATTCTCTCCATTTATATCCAAAAATATTATCAGTGAAGTACGAGTAAAATATTTCAATGAAACGCCATATTTATAGAACTGCTGATTTACAAGTATAACAGTGCAATTAATAGAATCTCATTGAAAGGATCGGTTAAGTAGCGGCTGATTCTATTATTGCCTATTATTGCATTTTGGTCACGCATACAGCATCATGTGACGCAAGACGTATAGAAACCGTTAATAGCATCGTCACAAACCTAGCAATTGGATTTGATGTAACATATAACGAATTTGTTTATTATAGAATTTACAACGAATTCTTGCTTCCACTGTTCGAAATCAGCGAGAAATCAGATGAAGCAGTAAAGTGAGAATGTTATCACTGAAAATCAATGAATATGATCGTTGATGAATTGGTCCTTTTGCTGATACAATCAGAATTTTTTTCTTTGATCCATTTTAAAAACCAGTCGTCGATTCGGGCTCTCATATCTGTGACCACGAAACGTTTCAAGACAACACGGTGAATTACGCAGATGTTTTGCGCGCTTACTTGACTTGAGATCTCGGTGCGAGACCGCGATAAAGTTTCAGCAAAATTTCAAATCGTTCGTCGCTCAGCGCGAAAAAGATTCGCCACTTTCTTCTTTCCCTGAGGATCTTCTTCACGTCGAAGAGACTGAACTCAGAAATACGCGTAAATCATATCGCGTACTTCCGAGGCGTCATAACGAGAGGACAGTGGCCGAAGGGGGACAGTTGCGTGGAAATGAGAAAAGTTCGGCCGGAATTCCGTGGGGGACTTCGATAGCCGAGACATGACGAAGAACACTCGAAGGACATCCGTCGCGACACTCGCAAGTGGCACAGTCAGCGCCGGTCTTGGCTAGTTTCGAATTGTCACCACTCCCGCAAACTACTTAGCCTGATAATACAAACGCGAGGAAGAGAGAGAAGTGGGCGGGGGAGAACGAGAACGAGAATGGTTTATCGTCATTACGACTCGCCATTACCAAAATTACTTCGTCCCACTGCTAACTTTGCCGTATCCAGCGAGTGCTGACGGCGAAGGACGCTCTGGGAATCCGTTTGATTAATTACGCTCGTTAATTGAAGTATAAGCGCGACACGGCTAATTAACCGGCTTCGCGGCCGTAATTCCGAAAGTGTCCGGCCGTACACAACCACTTTGGAGTGTGACTCAGAGTGGTCTTGTCGGTTTTACGGTTAACATCGCGCGTTCGGCCCGGCGATTTATTTCCGATACAACGCCTCGTCGCTTTCCCGGTGTCGCTCGGGATTAAAACGTCGGCCGAGATCGCCGATCGTCCACCTTCTGTTCCCGGTCGGTTCGACGGGCCTTTAAGCTGCCACGCTCGTAATTTTAGAAGCTGGAGGGACCACACCGTCTTTTATGTGTCTGCCGGGATCCCCACGGGACGATCTCCGGAGCACAACGTCGACCTTCGATTTTATGGCTCCGCAACAGCAGTTGGAATTAATTGCCGGCGGTCTCGCGCGCATTATTGCGTTTCGCCCAAATCGCACGCGGCGCGATTCTTCGATCTTTTCTCTTCGCGTCTCTTCACCTCTCGATCCTCTTCTCGCCCCCCCCCCCCC
>NW_022639621.1:609041-612166 GCF_010583005.1 Odontomachus brunneus | reverse complement strand
CCTGTCGCTGAAGAAAGCATGCTCGGCGTGTCTCGCTGTCATCGCGCCTGCCGGCGTTCTCTCCTCTCGCGCCTGCCGATGCCATTAAAATGTTCTGCGCTCTTGTGCATCGTGAATCAGGTTGCCGTCATCAGCGAAGACGGTCGAACCTGTCGTCAGGTGTGCGTCGACGCCGTCGTGGCCGACGAAGAAATTGACGCGTCGTCATCGCCGTCGTCATTTCGTCGGTGCATTCCATCGGGATGGGCCGTGTCCAATGCGAATTCCACTCTTTCATCGTCGACACTATCTAATCCACATTGTCATACACGCCCGAGCAATTTCATGCCGCGCGAGACTACCTGTCGTCACGAGCGCGAGACGCGCTAATGCCGTCTACGGTTATGCGCCGCTCGCTCGTTCTATCGGAGGCACGTGAGACTTATTGCTGCATTCATGAAAGATAAGAATGTCGGTGAAAGTACACTTAAGCGGTTACAGTGCCCTGACAGCAGTAAAAATCGGATAAAATTTCGAAAGTTGCAAAAAGTTGTAAGCTGATAGGAGTAGGAATTTTTTGTCACGCATTTCTATTAATATCACACGATATCTTGGTATAAAACAATTGGATTTTATTCAATGATACGATGTTTTATCCAGTAAACATTGACATCACTGTGTCCATCTCGATTCTGTTCTGCAAAAAAGTCATGCTTCAAAAGGAAGCTTTCCACGAACCATCTTTTATTAATTTATTTTACAAACTCGGAGTTTTCAGTGAAAATATTAAATTTCATTTTTTATAACTTTCACTTTGCGAAATATAATCTTGCTCAAAATCCGCTGCGTGATTATTAACCATATAACTGTAGGGAGATGAATGAAAAAAGAAGTATGATTATTGATCCGTCAGGTTTCCTCGCCCACTTCTAATGTCGTGATTGTGAGTTCGAGATTGTTTTTCAGAATTTTCCAAGTTTCCGAAGACGATTTATTTTATTTATTTATTTTTTTATTAACGAGACGATATGAGGAAATACCAGATATGTAAAGAGAACAGGACGCAAGAATCCGGCAGCTCGAATTGCAACGCGATGACACCTACCTAGGTGTCTTCGCGTTGCACCCGAACGATTGTTCTCGTCTTCGCAGCGTTTGCGTAACGATACAAACATGAGAAAGCGGTATCTTTGGCGTTAGACGCGCAGCTATGGCGTTCTCGTTAGCCGCTGCACCTCGTTCTAACGAAGTATTGTTTTGCATTGCATCGCATTGTGCAATCGAAAATAGTTCGTTGCGATTGCTCACGTGGGAATATATCGCCTATCTATGCGTCCGATCGGCCAATTAGAAATAAAATCGAGTCATTCGATTGTATTCCTGCGGCTGCTTTGTCATTTTTCATTTGGCGTGTGTGGCCGCACGTGGCGAGCATGAGTGTGAGTCAACGTACGTCAGAGTGTTACTGTCATTTCGTAAATGGCTTGCTCCCGATGGATTGATTTTCGATTGAGCCTTTTCCAATTCAATTTGGCGAACACTACGAGGCTGTGTACATTTTTTAGCTACGTCTTCGCGCACGCTGCATTCGGATAAATTTCCAGCGAAAATCACTCCTTTTTTCCTCTTTCTCTCTCTTTCTCTCTTGTCATTTCATTGATAATTTATTTGAAAGTCGGGATTCAATAGATCTCCCAACGCGTGTCACGGAATCGGGATTCAGACCGACGTATCCTGCACGGAAAAACAGATATAATGCACATAATCAAAAGTATTTAGTTGGGAGCGGCATAGTTGCATCATCCTAATTATCTTTGTGTAATGGTAATTGATATAACTCAGTTATTTTGTTACATCAACTATATCATTGTACTTCTGCGTGATTATGGCAATTAGTTGGGATGACATTTACGTATCATAGATCAGGATTGCAAGAATATCAATTAAATTTTTCTAAATTTATATTAATTGATTTGGACAAATATGTTTTAATTCGGCTAATTAACGATTAATTCCAACAAAATCGTTCAACGAATGTTTCATCGACGATTGATTTCAACGAATTCGACAAAAGACGACAATTCAATTGACGATTGATATGAGCGAAGGGAGTCAAAGATCATTCAATCAACGATTGAACTTAGCAAATTAAATATGATATGAGCGAATTCAATCTATTGCAATTATTTATTCTATTTAAACTAAAGGATTTTGAGTAAATAAGCTGTTATAGTACTCACCAAATAAATATTTACTGATTTTTAGATATTTTTGCTCTCAGTGCAGGAGTGTACTGCGTCACATCGATTGTCACCGAGCAATCTTCAATTGAGTCGATTAAATTTGCTCATATCAAGCGTCAATTAAGCAGTTCTCGATTAAATTCGCTAAGATGAATTATTAATTGAACGATCTCTGACTTCCTTCGCTCACAATCGTCGATTAAAACAAGTCGATTGAATTTGTTGAAATCAGTTGTCGATTGAACGATCTCTAATTGAATGGACCCATATTAGTCGTCAATTAAACACGATAATTAATTAAAAAAGTAATTTATTGCTTGCAATCCTTCCATGGGGACGTGGGGAGACTGTTTGGGAGCAGTCAGATATCATCACTGTAACTCAGCAATCGTTCCGTGCTTGCGGCAACGCCACAATTAGTTGTTCCGTGTTTCACCATCGAGTCTGATTGGATTTACGCAACCAGATTTACGTGCGGGTCAACCATATTGTTCTCTCCTGCACGCGAGCGCTTCCAGCCGGATTCATTCGTGAATGTGCATCGTAAGTTCCCGTAGGATCCCGTCGCTTTAATCGGACTTACGACATAGCGCGAGCTCCAGAAATTCACGCGTGCTCGTCGATACGCACATGCAGCGCCCGTTTCTGCCATTCGTTCGTAATCCTCTCGTTCTGCCGCGCATTTTCGACCGTATCTCTTCATCTTGCGAAACTGCCGTAATTCAGGATTAAGCGCGATACTCTCAACGGCTCGTATTTCAAGATTCCCTTCGGTAGCACGCGGGGTTCCTCTCTCGTCCTTTTAATTCCCGTGGCGGCGCGACTCGCAGGTGCGCGAGTCGTAATTCCGATATTTCGATCGCGTTAGTGCTCTCTCTATCCCTCTCTCTCTCCCCCCCCCCC